>NC_042615.1:6851793-7069086 GCF_901001135.1 Rhinatrema bivittatum
AGAGGATGTGGTTAGTGCAGTTAGTGTAGCTGGGTTTAAAAAAGGTTTGGATAAGTTCTTGGAGAAGTCCATTAACTGCTATTAATCAAGTTGACTTAGGGAATAGCCACCACTATTACTGGCATCAGTAGCATGGAATAGACTTAGTGTTTGGGTAATTGCCAGGTTCTTATGGCCTGGATTGGCCACTGTTGGAAACAGGATGCTGGGCTTGATGGACCCTTGGTCTGACCCAGCATGGCAATTTCTTATGATCTTATTATATCCAAAAGGTGAGAAAGAAGGGAGACGTGTTGATTGTTGGAGATTTTAATCTGCTGGATGTAGACTGGAGCATCCCTTCTGTGGAATCTACCACAAATAGAAAGTGGATGCCCTGCAAGGGACTCTGTTCAAACAAATGGTAATGGAACCCATGAGGGAGGGAAGGACTTATGCTCGACCTATGGGGATAATGGGGATAATGTCTCTAATGTCATGGTGGGTGCCCACTTCAGCACCAGTGATCAAACGGTATTTCAAATAGGATACAGAGAAGACAGGCGAAGACCTAAGTTTTGAATTTCAAAAATATGGACTTCATCAAAATGGGGACATATGTGAAGGTGTAGAACTTGAAGACTGGGAGAAAATGAGAGAAATGGAACAACAGTGGGCCAAACTAAAAGGAGTAAGTAAAAGGTTCTGGTTCTCATAGGAGATGGCTGATAAAATAAAAGCAAAAAGAACAACATTCAAGAAATATAAAGGATCTCAAAAAGAGGAATACAGGGAAGATTATCTGATGAAACTGAAGGAGATGAAGAAAGAAATCAAGAAAGCAAAAAGTCAGACAGAAGAAAGGATTGCCAAAGAGGTAATGCGAGGTGACAAAACATTCTTCAGATACATCGGAGAAAGGTCCATAGTGTTATAGTGAAATTGAAAGGTGGCAAAGATCAATGGACGGAGAGAGAAGAAGAAATGGCAGAAATATTAAACAAATACTTCAGTTCAGTGCTCAGTAAAGAAGACCCTGGAGAAGGACCATCGCTAATTAACAAGACTGTGGATGGGAGTGGAATAGAAGAAATTCTATTTACAGAAGAGAAGGTATGGGAAGAGCTAGGAAAACTGAAAGTGGACAAGGACATGGGGCCAGATAAGGCACATCCCAGGATACTGAGGGAGCTCAGGGATGTGCTGCTGGGTCTGCTGAAGGACTTGCTCAATAGATCCCTGGAAATGGGAGTGGTACTGCAAGATTGGAGAAGAGCCCTGGTGGTTCCACTTCATAAGAGTCGGAGCAGAGAGGAGGCTGGAATTACAGGCTGGTTAGCCTCATCTTGTTGGTGGGAAAATTAATAGAGACTCTGCTGAAGGAAAGGAGAGAGAACTATCTACAATCAGGTAGGTTGCTCAACCCTGATGCAGCACGGATTCACCAGGGGAGGTCCTGACAGACAAATCTGATTTTCTTGATTGGGTGACTAGAGAATTGGATCAGGAAAGAATGCTTGATTTGATTTACTTGGATTTTATTAAAGCTTTTGATATGGTACCACTTAGACTCATAAACAAAATGAGAAGCCAGGGAGTGGGTGCCAAGGTAGTAGTGTAGATTGCAAAACGGCTGACTGACAGGAGAGAGCGTGTAATGGTAAATGGAACCTGCTCTGAAGAAAGAACTGTGTTAAGCAGAGTGCCTCAGGGATCGGTTTTGGGACCAATTCTGTTCAATATCTTTGTGAGCGACCTAGCAGAAGGGATAGAAGGTAAAGTTTGTCTATTTGTGGATGATACTAAGATCTGCAACAGAGTGAACACATCTGAAGTAGAGAGAATGAAAAGTTTAAAAAAAAACTTGAAGAGTGGTTGAAGATGTGACAGCTGGGATTCAATGTCAAAAAGTGCAGTCATGCATCTGGGATGCAGCAATCCAAAAGAGCTTTATGTGACGGGCGGTGAAAGACTAATGCATACGGACTGGGAGAGGGATCTTGGTGTGATAGTGTCTGATGATCTGAAGGAGAAGAAGCAATGTGACAAGACGATAGCTAAAACCCAGAAGAATGCTGGGCTGCATAGAGAGAGGAATAACCAGTAAGAAAAAGGAGGTGATGATCCCCTTGTACAGAACCTTGGTGAGGCCTCACCTGGAGTACTGTGTTCGGTTCTGGTACCCTTATCTCAAAAGGGATGGAGGCAGGATGGAAGTGGTCCAGAGAAAGGTGACCAAAATTGTGTGATGTCAGTAGCAGAAGACCTATGGGGAGAGACTGAAGGATATGAATATGTACACCCTGGAAGAGAGGAGGCGCTGGGGTAATATGATTCAGACCTTCAGATACCTGAAAGCTTTTAATGATGCACAATCATAAAACCTTTTCCATTGGAAAGAAATCAGTAGAACTAGGGGTCATAAAATGAAATTCCAAGGTGGACATCTCAGAACCAACATCAGAAAATATTAGGGATGTGAATCGTGTCCTCGATCGCCTTAACGATCGATTTCGGCTGGGAGGGGGAGGGAATCATATTGTTGCCGTTTGGGGGGGTAAAATATCGTGAAAAATCGTGAAAAATCGTTAAAAAATCGAAAAATCGAAAAACCGGCACATTAAAACCCCCTAAAACCCACCCCCAACCCTTTAAATTAAATCCCCCACCCCCAAATAACTTAAATAACCTGCGGGTCCAGCGGCGGTCCGGAACGGCAGCGGTCCGGAACGGGCTCCTGCTCCTGCATCTTGTCGTCTTCGGCCGGCGCCATTTTCCAAAATGGCGCCGAAAAATGGCGGCGGCCATAGACGAAAAAGATTGGACGGCAGGAGGTCCTTCCGGACCCCCGCTGGACTTTTGGCAAGTCTCGTGGGGGTCAGGAGGCCCCCCACAAGCTGGCCAAAAGTTCCTGGAGGTCCAGCGGGGGTCAGGGAGCGATTTCCCGCCGCGAATCGTTTTCGTACGGAAAATGGCGCCGGCCATACGCGTATGGCCGGCGCCATTTTCCGTATGGAAAATGGCGCCGGCAGGAGATCGACTGCAGGAGGTCGTTCAGCGAGGCGCCGGAACCCTCGCTGAACGACCTCCTGCAGTCGATCTCCTGCCGGCGCCATTTTCCGTACGGAAAATGGCGCCGGCAGGAGATCGACTGCAGGAGGTCGTTCAGCGAGGCGCCGGAACCCTCGCTGAACGACCTCCTGCAGTCGATCTCCTGCCGGCGCCATTTTCCGTACGAAAACGATTCGCGGCGGGGAAATCGCTCCCTGACCCCCGCTGGACCTCCAGGAACTTTTGGCCAGCTTGTGGGGGGCCTCCTGACCCCCACGAGACTTGCCAAAAGTCCAGCGGGGGTCCGGAAGGACCTCCTGCCATCCAATCTTTTTCGTCTATGGCCGCCGCCATTTTTCGGCGCCATTTTGGAAAATGGCGCCGGCCGAAGACGACAAGATGCAGGAGCAGGAGCCCGTTCCGGACCGCTGCCGTTCCGGACCGCCGCTGGACCCGCAGGTTATTTAAGTTATTTGGGGGGGGTTCGGGAGGGTGGGGGATTTAATTTAAAGGGTCGGGGGTGGGTTTTAGGGGGTTTTAGTGTGCCGGCTCACGATTCTAACGATTTATAACGATAAATCGTTAGAATCTGTATTGTATTGTGTTCCATAACGGTTTAAGACGATATTAAAATTATCGGACGATAATTTTAATCGTCCTAAAACGATTCACATCCCTAGAAAATATTTCTTCATGGAGAGGGTGGTGGATGCCTAGAATAGAGATGTGAATCGTGTCCTCGATCGTCTTAACGATCGATTTCGGCTGGCAGGGGGAGGGAATCGTATTGTTGCCATTTGGGTGTGTAAAGTATCGTGAAAATCGTTAAAATCGTGAGCCGGCACACTAAAACCCCCTAAAACCCACCCCCGACCCTTTAAATTACCCTGGGGTCCAGCGGCGGTCCGTAGCTAAATCGGGGTAAGGGGGAGGGCAGGAAAACCGGCACACTAAAACCCACCCCCGACCCTTTAAAATAAATCCCCCCGAAACGGCCTCCTGCTATTGAATCGTGTCGTCTTCAGCCGGCGCCATTTTGCAAAATGGCCGCCGCAAAATGGCGGCGGCCATAGACCAACACGATTCGACTGCTGGAGGTCGTTCCAGACCCCCGCTGGACTTTTGGCAAGTCTTGTGGGGGTCAGGAGGCCCCCCCAAGCTGGCCAAAAGTTCCTGGGGGTCCAGCGGGGGTCCGTGAGCGATTTCCTGCCGCGAATCGTTTTCCGTACGGATAATGGCGCCGGCCATACGCGTATGGCCGGCGCCATTTTCCGTACGGAAAATGGCGCCGGCAGGAGATCGACTGCAGGAGGTCGTTCAGCGGGGGTCAGGAACCCTCGCTGAACGACCTCCTGCAGTCGATCTCCTGCCGGCGCCATTTTCCGTACGGAGATCGACTGCAGGAGGTCGTTCAGCGGGGGTCAGGAACCCTCGCTGAACGACCTCCTGCAGTCGATCTCCTGCCGGCGCCATTTTCCATACGGAAAATGGCACCGGCCATACGCGTATGGCCGGCGCCATTATCCGCACGGAAAACGATTCGCGGCAGGAAATCGCTCACGGACCCCTGCTGGACCCCCAGGAACTTTTGGCCAGCTTGGGGGGGCCTCCTGACCCCCACAAGACTTGCCAAAAGTCCAGCGGGGGTCCGGAACGACCTCCAGCAGTCGAATCGTGTTGGTCTATGGCCACCGCCATTTTGCGGTGGCCATTTTGCAAAATGGCGCCGGCTGAAGACGACGCGATTCAATAGCAGGAGGCCATTTCGGACCGCCGCTCTACCCCAGGGTAATTTAAGGCATTTGGGGGGGTTCGGGAGGGTGGGGGATTTAATTTAAAGGGTCAGGGGTGGGTTTTAGTGTGCTGGTTTTCCTGCCCTCCCCCTTCCCCCGATTTAGCTACGGACCGCTCCTGGACCCCAGGGTAATTTAAGGCATTTGGGGGGGGGGGGTTCGGGAGGGTGGGGGATTTAATTTAAAGGGTCGGGGTGGGTTTTAGGGGGTTTTAATGTGCCGGTTTTCCTGCCCTCCCCTTCCCCCGATTTACGATTTTTTGACGATAAATCGGGGGAATTGGTATTGTATCGTGGCCCTAACGGTTTTTGATGATTTAAAATATATCGGACGATATTTTAAATCGTCAAAAAACGATTCACATCCCTAGCCTAGAATGCCCTTCCGGAGGAGGTGGTGAAAACCAAAACAGTGAAAGAATTCAAAACTGAATAGGATAAATATTGTGGATCCCTAAAGGCTGGAGGATGGAAAAGAAGAAAAGAGTGCTGGAGTATCTTGCTGCTGTGGCAGTTATTGCCCTTCACCAATAAGCCTTCATACTGTTGATGCAACTCCTTCATTGCTCTCTGCTTCAACGGCAGGGGGAAAGGGGAATTTTTATTTATTTAAAATCTTTTCTATACCGTCGCTAAGTAGTCTACCATCGCAACGGTTTACATGATGGCAGATAAATTAATGTAGGGAAAGTGTACTATCGTACATTCTAACAGGTGCCGTCAAAGGTTCGGTTACAATAAATCATTAAAGATAAAAAAAATTGTTTAGTGAAATAGGTCATGACCGGGTGTTCCAGGAAGGTACAGTTTATGGGTAAAATTCACTAATTATAGTGTTACAAATAATTTTTAAAGTGATTTAGAGTTCATGGATCCCTCTACTGCATGTTACTAATTGTTGTGTTCCGGTGCTCTTCTGCCTCTTCCTGAATGTTTTCTAATTTCCCGTCTCTTTATAAAATGCTTGTTTAAAAAGCCATGTGTTTAAACTTTTCTTGAATGCTTTGAGATCTCTTTGCAATCTGATTTCTAGAGGCTTTGTGTTCCAAAGCATGGGGCCAGCTAATGATAAGGCCCTTTCTCTCACTTGGGTTAGTTTTGCTGTTTTTACTGAGGGAATGGTTAGGAGTGCTTTATTTGCTGATCGCAGGTTTCTTTGTGGGACATGTACTCGTAATACTGTGTTAAGCCAGTCCGATTTTTCATCATGTATTAGCTTATGTATGGTACATAATGCTTTGTATTTTATTTTGTGTTCTATGGGTAGCCAGTATAATTCCGCTAGGGTTTCTGGTATGGTCCCTCCTTCCTTTTCCAGTTAGTATTCTAGCTGCAGTGTTCTGTAGTATTTGAAGCGGTCTCAATGTTGTATATGGGAGACCTAGTAAAAGTGCATTGCAATAGTCTGTGCTGGAAAAGAGTGCCTGAAGTACTGTTCTGAAATGATCTGCTGTTAGTAGTGGTTTTAGCCTTCTGACGATCATTAATTTTGCATAGTCATCCCTTACCTTCAGTGAAATGTGGTGTTTTAGGTTGATTTCAGGGTCCATTATTATTCCAAGGTTACGAACTTTTCCAGCTAGTTCAATTTTCTGGTTGTCCTTCAGGATTATTGGTGTTTGGCTGATTTCAGTATTTTTTCGTTCTAGGTGTAGGAATTCTGTTTTATCAATATTAATCACAAGTTCCATTTGGTTTAGTAGTTGCCTTATAATGTTTATGTACATGTTAGCTAGGTTTAGTGTTTTCTCTAGAGTGTCTTCTATGGGTAGGATTAGTTGAATGTCGTCTGCATAGATGTAATGTATGATTCCCAGCCCTGCAAGCAGATGGCACAAGGGCAACATGTATATGTTAAAGAGGGTTGCAGATAGGGCTGAATTGGATTCATATAACAACCAACAAAGGCCCTGACCTATACGGTCTGGGGAAACAAGTATGAGGGTAACTTGCTGATGTGGTGGTTACTACCCTAAACCAATAAGCCTTGATACTGTTGATGTAATTCCAACATCGCTTTCTGCTTCAACGGCAAGGCATAACTGGGAATTGGATTTAAACACCAACCAATGAGGACCTTGGCTTTTGTGTGTGGGGAAACTGATAAGCATGGGGGTAACCTACAGGACGCAGCAGAGATATTACCATAAGCTTACTGGGCAGACTGGATGGACCCTTTGGTCCTTTTCTGCCATCATTTCTATGTTTCTATAGGTTGGAATGATCCATGGAGGCACCTCCTATAGGGGGTACTTTGTTCAGTCCACCTACTTACACTTCCCTGACTTGTCACATAGCAAGGATCCAGAGCTTCTTGCAGTCCTCTTCAACATACAAATCCTAATTTTCTTTGCAGCATTGTCCTCAGAAGCTGACACGCACAGTTTATAAGAGGTCTTTAACCAGTGGTGTGCTCAATATCATTTTTAAAAAAATATCTGAAAGAGAATCTGCCTGACAAGAAATATGAAATTACTTTTGGCATCTTAATTAATTTTCCTCCTTGTCTTGTAAATCATTTCATGCCAAAAATAATTGATCAGGGAGCAAAAGTAAAATGAGCAATTCAGGCTAAGACTTGAAGAAAATTAATTCTTAATTAAATTGGCTTACGTTGGATTTTCTTCTTTAGGGAAAATTGGTGACTAAGCATTCAAGATCACCTTACTCTGGTCCCATTAATATTGGAAGTTTTCCTCAGCTCGTTCAGCCTTTTTTCATTAAAACAAAGCGAGTCAAGCATTGGAATCCGAGGCTGACAAGATTTTAAGGCCTCTCTGCCCAGTTTTACTCCTCCGACTCTCACCTGTCCCCCTGATTGACAAAGGAAAGTTTCTTTCATTCCCTGGAAGAGTTCTCAGCCTCTTAATAAATGCAGCTAGAGGTAGTTTAGCCTTAATTAAAATATAATTGTTGTGATTTTTTTTTTTAGTGCCTTAATGAGACAGCAGAAATGAATTCATTGGAATGGGAAGAAATATCCAGGCCTTGCAGCCGTTGTAAGCAGGAGTCTCATTAGTGGCTAATTATACAGAATGCATTTTATAAATTAGGCTGTTAAAGTGCGTGGAGAAGCCCACATACATTTATTGCCCGGAACACAATGTGTGCAGGAAGAAAGAACTTCTGAGGGTTTCAGAGGTTATTAATTAAATCTGCATTTAAACAAACCTACAATAACATTAATTTTACCAGGACAACACAAGCCTGAAGGAGGAAAGACAGTAACTTCAGGTTAAGTCAGGGACATTGGTTTCTCTTGGGGGAATTCTACCCACAAAAGTTTAAAATTCTGCTCACTATATTTATCAATATAATCCAATGCAATCACTAATGTTGAGTATTAAATTAGTTTAAATTTCAAAACAGAAAAAGCTTTGTACTGAAATATGCAAAATGTTTAAGTGTTGATGCAGAATTCTCCCAGGAGTCGTCAATGCTGCACCATAGCTAGGGTTCAGATCTTCAGCGGCCTCACCCCCATTGTCAGGGATTTTACTACAGCAAGCCACATAGTGTAAAGTCAGTTTCTTGCAGCTGCCAATGCTTAGTGCAGTACAGCGCTGTCTGTGGTTGTAGCTACAACTATCAGCAGTTGAAGGAACAAAAAAGGAGGTCCAAGAAATACTAAAAATGTTCTCCAAAAACATCTCTTAGATTAGCGTTAGCGAACACAGCATCAGATCTAACTTTGGCTGCTGCTTAGTGCAATCTGCAACCATCTCTTGCCTCACGATGGGCTGGAAATAGTGTCAGAAGATGCACCCTGTGCTCCTTCATCTGCTGCTTCAAAATATCTAACAAACCAATACCTTATTATGCTCACTTCTCTAATAGTGAGACAAATCATTAAACTGATCTGAAAGAAGACCACCAGTAGTCAGTAAATCCTTAGCTGCGTTCAGCGTAACAACGCCCCGCCTGGGTGGAAAACGCTTGCCTCAGGGGTTATACCTTACTTTTAATGAGTGTCACAAATGGCAGGACGCCATGCAAGCCCAGCAGTGCAGGGAAAAGATGCCATCGTCGGCAGCAACTCCTCTTCCTTTCACGAGCGCACAACTCTTCTGCCAGCTTGCAGAGCAAACGTGGCAGATAAAAAGGTAAATTCTGTACAAATTCTGCATGGTGCGGTTATGCAGACTTCCCCCTGAAGTAACTGGTGCATTCCTGAGCAGGAGCATTGGGGCAAACAGTTTCAGAGGTGATGAGAAAAGTGAATTTTTAATTTATTATGCTTGGGATAGCCTTTTACAGAAATGACTAAGATGGCAGTCTCAGAGTCCCAAGCATTCAGTACATGGACATAGCCCCTGATGAGGAAAACAAAACACTGGGCTGATTTTCAAAGAGAGAACGCTGTGGGTTCCTCATTGATATGTTTGCCAGATAAGTTCCCGTTAACTTATAGGCCATTTTATTTGCAATTCTAAAATGTATTTTTAAAAAAGTCATTCCATCTGACAGCAATGATTATAACGTGTGTCAGAGGTTTATAAGTGATAAGAGTGACTGTTGAGCAAGGTTACAGCTCTTTTAGTCCTGCTCTGCTCTTTCTATGTGAAGACCTCATTCCCCCACTCATTGCTGTTGTGCAGGAGGTGGACCCTTGGACTGAGGTGGGGTTGGTGCTACCCACAGGGCAAGCCCTACGGGTCCCCACCATCTGCAGGTGGAGCTGGCTGATTGACGGAGGCCGGCTGGAGCTTCACCAATACCAGCTCTCATTCCCCACACGTTGAGCCCTTGGGTACCGGGACCAGCTGGACTTAGGTGGGCCTCATCCGAGGTCTTCTGAGGGACAACAATGAAGTCATCCAGGGACCAGCAGCGGTAGTAAAAGTAGGTGATCTGATCTGGATGAGGCAGAGTCCCAGAAACCTGGGCACCAATGAGAACAGGAGGCAGACAGAGGTCGCCCGAGTAAGAACAGGCCGAAGCCTGAAAGGCCAAGTCCAGAATGGGTTCAACGGGAGCGTCGTAGAGCAGGCTAAAGTCAGCGCAGGCAGCAGGCAGGGAAGAGTGGCAAGACAAGCATATATCAAACCAGGAGTCAGATGGAGAATGGTCAGGAAAGGCAAAGGTCAAACCAGGAGATGAGCAAGAGCGTAGTCAAGATGTAGCAGAGATCAAAGCCAGGTATCAATCAGTAGCGTGATCAGACGAAGCAGAGGTCAAAGCCAGGTATCAATCAGTAGCGTGATCAGACGAAGCAGAAGCCAAAGCCAGGTATCAATCAGTAGCGTGATCAGATGAAGCAGAAGCCAAAGCCAGGTATCAATCAGTAGCATGGTCAGATGAAGCAGAAGCCAAAGCCAGGTATCAATCAGTAGTGTGGTCAGATGACGCAGAGGTCAAAGCCAGGTATCAAACAGTAGAAGACAAGCAGGGTAGACACAGAACACAGGAGCAGGAATGGATATCAGGAACAGGAACACAGATGAAGCAGGAACAAACCAGGAACCAGGAACATGGAGGGAACGCAGGAACAAACAACTAAGCATATGTCTAGCGTGGAGACCTGTTGCCAAGGCAAGGAAGCACTGGTTGGGCCCAGCCTTAAGTTCCGGGACCCAGTGTCATCATCATCCGGGGCTGCGGGGTGGTTTTCCACCACGGCCCCTTTAAATGTAGAGCCGATGCGCGCGTGGGCGCCTAGGGAGGGGTGTGGCATGAGACAGTGGTGTCTCCCTGCGGACAATGTGGGGAGGCCCACCGCGGAGCTGAGATACCTGCTGAGGAGCTGGGAGCATGGGGAGCGGCCCGGCCACAAGAGAGGCAGAACCAGGCGCTGGAGCAGGCAAACGGGGGTAAGTGGGCCCAGACATGGGCCTGCTGCAGCCAGCACACGCAACAACTGCTTCTTTCACTTTCTTGAACCTTGTAAGGAAGATGAACATTTGAAGCAGTGGTAGAGAATAAGGGTGAAAGTCTTCTATGTATGAAAGAAGGAGGGATCTGGGTGTAATCTTATCTGATGATCTTAAGGTGCCCAAAGAGGTGGAGAAAGTGATGGCAAAAACCAGGAGGAAGTTTGGCTGAATAGGGAGAGGAATGGTCAGCAGAGAAAGGGAGGTGATATGGCCTGGGCCAGAACAAGGGGATTAGGTGCCCTAGGCATCTGCCTTGCACTCAACCCTTCCCCCCCGGTCGCGGTTCAAACTCTTACCTCTTGGATTTCAGGGCTGCGAGCAGCACGTGGCCCTCCGAATCTCCACTCCTCTTTGCCACCACCGTTCACAGCCCTACAGGGCTCGCACCCTCTCATGGTCAGCGCCCTAGGCCCAGGACTAGCTCACCTAATGCTTCCCCTGCACTGGACATTGCCCCTGTACAGGTCCCTGGTGAGACCTCACTGGGAATACTGAGTACAGTTCTGGAGACCCCACCTTCAAAAGGATATAAACAGGATGGAGTCGCTCCAGAGGGAGGCTGCTAAGATGGTCAGTGGTCTTTGTTCTAAAGCATACAGGAAAGGGGAGAAGGTGAGATATGATAGAGACATTCAATGGAAAGGAGGCTCTAGAACGAAGGGTTATGAGATGAGCTTGAAAGGAGGTAGTGTCAGGGGTAATGTAGGCTTCCCTGGATAATGAATGCAGATTGTATTAATGCATTCCCCTTGTTTGCTATAAAATTAATAACCCTATGAACATGTATTAAACAGTTTTGTACTATTTTCTGCCACACATTCTTTTTGAGAAATATTTCTTTACAGAGAGGGTGGTGGATGCATGGAACAGCATCTCCATGGAAGTCATGGCAACACGGGCAGCATCTGAATTCGACATCATGGGTTTAAGCACAGAGGATTTCTGAGGGAGAGGCAGAAATTGTAAAGCTGAATAGTTGGTGTAGATGGACAGAGTAGATAGGCCTCGTGAGCTTTTTCTGCCATTTTTCTGCTTTGATGTTTCTATGATTCTCTTTGTTAAATATTTCATTCTGATGAGTATTCTTGGCAAATCTACTAGACATGTGAAGTAAATTTCCTGTTATCTTATTTTGAATTTGTGTTAGCATATCGCAATGTGTCAGAATCATCGAATCTGCTGCTAACGTTCTGCTTCTATATCTCATCGAGGCAGCCTGGTTTTACCAGAGGTGAATCTCATCAGATAAATCCGATCAATTTCTTTGATTGGCTGAGCAGAGAGTTGGATCAGGGGCGAGCGCTAGAGGTAGGGTATTTGGATGTCAGGTTGTGCACAGAAGACTTATAAATAAGTTGAGCGCCCATGGTAAGGATCTAGTGACTGCGAGTAGGGATAAATAAGATGGAGTTTATCAAGCTTAGTACCCTGGAGGAACCCTTGGAATTATTCTAGCTACAGCGCACAGGGCATTAGCCTGATCAGTAAGTAGAAAAAGATTTTTCTGTGGATCTGTACTGAGAGGTGATGGGGAAGCCAAGGTCCCCGGGCAACAGGCTATAGGGGCTTTTGGGGGTTTTTATTTTCCAGCCAAACTGGAACCCTACAGCAGCCAGGGGATCTCATCTTGCCCAGCAGCCAAAGTGAAGGAGGCCCTGTGGTCACTGGAGGATCACATTAGGGACAGTAGCCTTCGCATCAGGCTCAGCACTCAAGTGGAAGAAACTTGGAGCACGCGTGTCTTTATTTAAGAGAGAGGCAATGTAGGTGTCCATCAGACAGAGGGAGCACATGTATATGTGTGCCTGAGAGAGAGGAAGCCAGCATATGTGTGTGCGTGTGTGTGTGTGCCTGAGAGAGAGAGAGCCAGTGATTGTGTGTGCCTGAGAAAGAAAGGGAGGATATGTGTATGTGTGTGTGTGTGCCTGAGAGAGAGAAGCCATTATATATGTGTGTGATTGAGAAAGAGGGAAGGAGCCTGTGTGTGCCTGAGAGAGAGGGAGCCAGTGAATATGTGTGTGTGCTTGAGAAGAGAGAGAGAAAGTATCATGTATGTGTGTTTTTGTGTGTGTGTGTGTCCTTGAGAAGGGAGAGAGGAAGTAGCAAGTATGTGTGTGTGTGCTTGAGAAGAGAGAGGAAGTAGCATGTATGTGAGTGTATATGTGTGTGTGTGTGTGTGCATTTGAGAAGAGAGAGAGGAAGTAGCATGTATGTGTGTGTCTGTGAGCATGTGTGAGTTCTTAAAGAGTGTTTGTCTACATCTGTGTCAGAATGAAGATGAACATGTGTGATATGAGAGAGGAGAGTGTTTGTGCACCTCCCTTCCTCTCCCTCTAATCCACAACAAATTCAGCATGACCAGGCATCATAGTGGATAACACATTGAAATCGTCGGTTCAGTGTGCTGCGGCAGTCAAAAAAGCAAACAGAATGTTAGGAATTATTAGAAAGGGAATGGTGAATAAAACGGAAATTGTCATAATGCCTCTGTATCGCTCTATGGTGAGACCACACCTTGAATACTGTGTACAATTCTGGTCGCCACATCTCAAAAAAGATATAATTGCGATGGAGAAGGTACAGAGAAGGGCTACCAAAATGATAAGGGGAATGGAACAGCTCCCCTATGAGGAAAGTCTAAAGAGGTTAGGAGAAGGGATAATGAATGGAGGAGAGGGATGAGTGTGGGGAGGGTTTGAATGAGAAGTGTGAATGAAGAGAGGAGGGGAGAGTATGGGGAGAGTGTGAATGATAGATATGAATGAATGGAGGAAAGGGGTGAGTGTGGGGTGACCATGAATTAGAGGGATGAAAAATTGGAGGAGAGAGGTGAGTTTGGGGAAGTTGTAAATGAGAGAGGAGAATGAATGGAGGAGAAATATGAGTGTATGGAGGGCATTAATGTGGGGGTTAATGAATTGGAAGAGAGGTGAGTTTAGAGAGGGTGTAATGAAAGGGGTGAATGAATGGAGGAGAAGGTTGGGTATAGGGAGGACATGAACAAGGGGTGAATGAATGGAGGAGATGGGTGAGAGTGGGAGGGAGTGACTGAGAGGGCTCAATGAATGAAGGATATGGTAAGTGTATGGAGGACATTAATGAGGGGGTGAATGAATTGGAGGAGAGGTGAGTGTACAGTGGGTATAAATGAAGGGGTGAATGAATGGAGGAGATGTGTGAGTGGGGATGGTATGATTGGAAGGGATGATGAATGCATGAGTGAGTGTGGGAAGGAGAGGTGTGAATGAATGGAGGAGATTGGTGAGTATAGGGAGGGCATGAATGAGGGATGAATGAATGGAGGAGAGCGGTGAATGTGGGAAGGGTGTTAATGAAAATTGTGAATGAATGGAGGAGAAGGATGCATGCAAAGAGGACATGAATGAGGGGCTCAATTAATGTAGGAGATGGGTGAGTGTGGGGAGTGTATGAATTGAGCTGGATGAATGAATGGAGGAGAGTGGTGAGTCTGGGGAAGACGTGAATGAGAGGAGTGGAAGAATGGAGGAGGGATTGAGAGTAGGTAGGGTGTGAATTAAAACACTGAGTAAATGGAGGATAGGGTTTAGTGTAGGGAGGATGTGAATGAGAAGGGTGAATTAATGCAGGATAGGATTGAGTATTGGGATGGGGTGGATAAGGAGTAAATGAATGTGGAGAGGGAAGAGTGTGAATGAAAAGGGTAAATAAATGGAGGAAAGGGAGAGGGTGGAAATGGTATGAATGAGGGGGCAAACGATTTGAGAAATGGGGTGTGGGGAGAATGAATGAAAGGGGTGAAAAAAGGTGGGGTGATTGTAGGAAGGATGTGAGTGAGAGATAAACGAATTGAGGAGAAGGTTGAGAGAAAGGATGGTGTGAATGAAATAGGTAAATGAGAGGAGGAGGGGGCAAGTGTGTGGAAAGTTTGAATGAGAGTGGTGAATTATTGGTGGAGTGTAAGGAGGGCATGAATGAGAGCAATGAATGAATGGAGGAGAGGGGGTGTGGGGAGGGGTGAATGAGGATGTGAATGAATGGAGGAGAGGGTTTGATGTGGGGAGGGGTGAATGATAGAGGTGGGGTGGGTGTGGGGAGGGCTGAATGAGGATGTGAATGAATGGAGGAGAGGGGTGGGTGTGGAGAGGGCTGAATGAGGGTGTGAATGAATGGAGGAGAAGGGTGGGTGTGGGGAGGGGTGAATGAGGATGTGAAAGAATGAAGGAGAGGAGTGGGTGTGGGGAGGGGTGAATGAGGATGTGAATGAATGGAGGAGAGGGGTGGGTGTGGGGAGAGGTGAATGAGGATGTGAATGAATGGAGGAGAGGGGTGGGTTTGGGGAGGGATGAATGAGGGATTGAATGAATGGAGGAAAGGGGTGGGTGTGGGGAGGGGTGAATGAGGGTGTGAATGAATGAGGATGTGAATGAATGAGGAGAGGGGTGGGTATGGAGAGGGTTGAATGAGGGTGTGAATGAATGGAGGAGAGGGGTGGACGTGGGGAGGAGTGAATGTGGGTGTGAATGAATGGAGGAGAGGGGTGGGTGTGGGGAGAGGTGAATGAGGATGTGAATGAATGAGGAGAGGGATGGATGTGGGGAGAGGTGAATGAGGATGTGAATGAATGAGGAGAGGGATGGATGTGGGGAGGGGTGAATGAGGGTGTGAATGAATTAGGAGAGGGGTGGCTGTGGGGAGAGGTGAATGAGGGTGTGAATGAATGGAGGAGGGGTGGGTGTGGGGAGGGGCGAATGAGGGTATGAATGAAGGAGAGGGGTGAATGAGGGTGTGAATGAATGGAGATGAGGGGTGGGTGTGGGGAGGGGTGAATGAGGGTGTGAAAGAATGGAGGAGAGGGGTGGGTCTGGGGAGGGGTGAATGAGGGTGTGAATGAATGGAGGAGAGGGGTGGGTATGGAGAGGGTTGAATGAGGATGTGAATGAATGGAGGAGAGGGGAGGGTGTGGGGAGAGGTGAATGAGGGTGTGAATGAATGGAGGAGAGGGGAGGGTGTGGGGAGAGGTGAATGAGGGTGTGAATGAATGGAGGAGAGGGGTGGGTGTGGGGAGGGGTGAATGAGGATGTGAAAGAATGGAGGAGAGGGGTGGGTGTGGGGAGGGGTGGGTGTGGGGAGGGGTGAATGAGGATGTGAATGAATGGAGATGAGGGATGGATGTGGGGAGGGGTGAATGAGAGTGTGAATGAATGGAGATGAGGGATGGATGTGGGGAGGGGTGAATGAGGATGTGAATGAATGGAGGAGAGGGGTAGGTGTGGAGAGGGGTGAATGAGGATGTGAATGAATGGAGGAGAGGGGTGGGTAATGGGAGGGGTGAATGAGGGTGTGAATGAATGGAGGAGAGGGGTGGGTATGGGGAGGAGTGAATGAGGGTGTGAATGGAGGAGAGGGGTGGGTATGGGGAGGGGTGAATGAGGGTGTGAATGAATGGAGGAGAGGGGTGAATGAGGGTGTGAATGAATGGAGGAGAGGGGTGGGTATGGGGAGGGGTGAATGAGGGTGTGAATGAATGGAGGAGAGGGGTGGGTGTGGAGAGGGTTGAATGAGGATGTGAATGAATGAATGGAGGAGAGGGGTGGATGTGGGGAGGGGTGAATGAGAGTGTGAATGAATGGAGGAGAGGGGTGGGTATGGGGAGGGGTGAATGAGGATGTGAATGAATGGAGGAGAGGGGTGGGTGTGGTGAGGAGTGAATGAGGGAGTGAATGAATGGAGGAAAGGGGTGGGTGTGGGGAGGGGTGAATGAGGATGTGAATGAATGGAGGAGAGGGGTGGGTGTGGTGAGGGGTGAATGAGGGTGTGAATGAATGGAGGAGAGGGGTGGGTGTGGGGAGGGGTGAATGAGGGAGTGAATGAATGGAGGAGAGGGGTGGGTGTGGGGAGGGGTGAATGAGGGTGTGAATGAATGGAGGAGAGGGGTGGGTGTGGTGAGGAGTGAATGAGGATGTGAATGAATGGAGGAGAGGGGTGGGTGTGGGGAGGGGTGAATGAGGGTGTGAATGAATGGAGGAGAGGCGTAAGGGAAAGTGTGTAAGAAAGAGAAAGGACGGGATGAGGGGGAGTGAATAGAGGATAGGGGGTGAGAGAATGTGGGTGAATAAGAGGGTTGATGAGGGGAGGGTGCACTCCCCCAGACTCTGTATGTAAGGGGCAGATGCAGGGGAGGGCTGGGGTTTCTGGGCTGTCTGCGTGTGAGGAATTGCCCTCTCTCTGCCACAGCTCAGGATCCTGCACCATCCCTTTCTCTCTGTCTCAAATCTTCCCAAATGGCAGAATTGCCCCCCCCCCCCCCAGCTCTCTTGATGATTTGAATTTTCCTATGTGGCCCTACCCTTGAACAGTTTGGGGACCCCTGGCCTAGAGCAGTGCTGACAGGGATTGGGAGTGGGCAGGGGTTTGGGGATGAGGAGGATGTCACTGGGAGTACTGGGGGAGAGGGAGGGAGGCAGGAGGGGAAGCAGCTGGGGTCCTGCTTGGGTGACTATTACATGTTGTATATCTTTAGTAGGTGACTTGGGGGAGTGGGCAGGGGTTTGGGGATGAGAAGGATGACACTGGGAGTACTGGGGGAGAGGGAGGAGGCAGGAGGGGAAGCAGCTGGGGTCCTGCTTGGGTAACTATTACATGTTGTATATTTTTAGTATGTGAGTTGGGGGAGTGGGCAGGGGCTTGGGAATGAGGAGGGTGTCACTGGGAGTACTGGGGGAGAGGGAGGGAGGCAGGAGGGGAAGCAGATGGGGTCCTGCTTGGGTGACTATTACATGTTGTATATTTTTAGTATGTGAGTTGGGGCAGTGGGCAGGGGTTTGGGGATGAGGAGGGTGCCACTGGGAGTACTGGGGGAGAGGGAGGGAGGGAGGAGGGGAGGCAGCTGGGGTCCTGCTTGGGTGAATATTACATGTTGTATATTTTTAGTATGTGAGTTGGGGGAGTCTGCAGGGGTTTGGGGATGAGGAGGGTGCCACTGGGAGTACTGGGGGAGAGGGAGGGAGGCAGGAGGGGCAGCAGATGGGGTCCTGCTTGGGTGACTATTACATGTTGTATATTTTTAGTATGTGAGTTGGGGCAGTGGGCAGGGGTTTGGGGATGAGGAGGATGCCACTGGGAGTACTGGGGGAGAGGGAGGGAGGGAGGAGGGGAGGCAGCTGGGGTCCTGCTTGGGTGACTATTACATGTTGTATATTTTTAGTAGGTGAGTTGGGGGAGTGGGTGGGGGAGAGGCTGCTTGCTTGTTATAAAAAATTTCCTGGGTTGGGCTCTGGGTATATTTAACCCTTGATTTTCTGTCACTGTAGAGATAAATGCTGAATGCGGCTGGTTAAGCCTGCTTTTGCCGCCATTTGCCTCTTCCCCTGCTGCTTTGGATTCTCATTGCCTCGGTTGTTGCTGTCCTTGGCGCTCATTGCTTGACTTGCTGTCCTCTTACCTCTCTTGGTGCTGCTTTGGGTTCTCGCTGCCTCGGTTGTTGCTGTCCTTGGCGTTCATTGCTTGACTTGCTGTCCTCTTGCCACTCTTGTGGCTGCTTTGGGTTCTCGCTACCTCGGTTGCTGTTGTCCTTGGCCCTCATTGCTTGACTTGCTGTCCTCTTACCTCTCTTGGTGGTGCTTTGGGTTCTTGCTGCCTCGGTTGTTGATGTCCTTGGCGCTCATTGCTTGACTTGCTGTCCTCTTGCCATTCTTGGTGCTGCTCTGCTCCCCTCACCGTGTCTTTGGCTGTTCGTCCCTCTGCACTGCCTTTGCCCTGGCGCACTACCCTGGGCTATTCTTGCCACTCTTCCTGCCAATTTCCCTCACTCTTGGTATCTTGGAGGGCTCTTTCCTCTGCCTGCAAGCTTTAATAGACTTGGATATAAAGTAACCCCCAACTTTAGAGCCAGAATTGCATGACTTGCTGTCCTCTTGTCTCTCTTGTTGCTGCTTTGGGCTCTCGCTGCCTCAGTTGTTGCTGTCCTTGGCGCTCATTGCTTGACTTGCTGTCCTCAACTCTCTTGGTGCTGCTTTGGGCTCTCGCTGCCTCGGTTGTTGCTTTCCTTGGCGCTCATTGCTTGACTTGCTGTCCTCTTGCCACTCTTGGTGCTGCTTTGGGTTCTCGCTGCCTCAGTTGTTGCTGTCCTTGGCGCTCATTGCTTGACTTGCTGTCCTCTTACCTCTCTTGGTGCTGCTTTGGGTTCTCGCTGCCTCGGTTGTTGCTGTCCTTGGCGCTCATTGCTTGACTTGCTGACCTCAACTCTCTTGGTGCTGCTTTGGGCTCTCACTGCCTCGGTTGTTGCTGTCCTTGGTGCTCATTGCTTGACTTGCTGTCCTCTTGCCTCTCTTGTTGCTGCTTTGGGCTCTCGCTGCCTCGGTTGCTGTCCTTGGCGCTCATTGCTTGACTTGCTGTCCTCTTACCTCTGTTGGTGCTGCTTTGGGTTCTCGCTGCCTCGGTTGTTGTTGTCCTTGGCCCTCATTGCTTGACTTGCTGTCCTCTTACCTCTCTTGGTGCTGCTTTGGGTTCTCGCTGCCTCGGTTGTTGTTGTCCTTGGCCCTCATTGCTTGACTTGCTGTACTCTTGGTGATGCCTCGGTTGTTGATGTCCTTGGCGCTCATTGCTTGACTTGCTGTCCTCTTGCCACTCTTGGTGCTGCTCTGCTCCCCTCACCGTGTCTTTGGCTGTTCGTCCGTCTGCACTGCCTTTGCCCTGGCGCACTACCCTGGGCTATTCTTGCCACTCTTCCTGCCAATTTCCCTCACTCTTGGTATCTTGGAGGGCTCTTTCCTCTGCCTGCAAGCTTTAATAGACTTGGATATAAAGTGACCCCCAACTTTAGAGTCAGAATAGAATGCATTGCTTCCCCAGTAGTGTTTAATGGAAAAGAATGACCAAAAGACATGAGAAACTGGATAATGGGTAATTGTTTTGCCCCATGCTGAACAAAATGAATCACTGAGGCAAACAAAATGAATGAATGAACCGAAGCAAATATTGTTTCCATTCACTTCCCTTCTGTTTGCTTTATTCTCCATCTTGCACAATCCCCTCTGAGGAGCTGACCTCCTTCTGCTAGTCTTGTGCCTTCTGGGTGCAAGGCTTTCCCGGGCAGATAAATTGCTCTATTAAGGGAGCTTGAATCTCATCAACTGCACCACAAATTAATCCACAGCCAAGATTTTGTTTAGCTTTCACTTTCTTAAAAGGTAACATGAAAATATTATTGCAGCTATTAAGGCTGTTTTGAAACTCTTTTTCCAAGAATTTGTGCAGAGGTTTTGATTAATGGAACAGCATTACTTGTTACTTGACTGCTTTCCAAATATGAAATCGATTTAGATGTACAATTCTGTAGTTATTAATGTAAATGACTTTGTATAGACTTCAGTGGAAGACCAGAGATGGAATCAGCTGGTGAAAAAGCCCTGCAGATTAATCTTGATGAGAATAATTATTGATAAAATGCTGAGGATGGCTGTGATGTGACTCTGCAAATCTTAGCTGTATGAAAGCAGGACACAGAAGGTCCCAGGGACCTGGCCCCTCGCTTTCTGCATTAAAAGTTTTATCTTAGAAAAGAAACAAAGATACCTTTCCGTTTGTTACAGAAATATCAACCACACAAGCATTAGACCCTATCTTATAGCAACTAAAACCAGACCTTCCAACCATTCCTCATGCGCACAGTTTCCAAAAATGTATTAATCATCTCTGGAATTAGAGGAGCAGCATTCGGGATAGAAGGCCGGATTTTAAAAGGCCTGGGTGCGTGAAGCCTGGGGTTTTCACGCATGGCTGGGCCTTGCGCGCACCGTGCAAATTTACAAAGGGACCTGGCCATGCACATAAACCCTGGTACGCGCACAAGTGCTGGGCCTCTTCAAAGGGGGCAGGCCAGGGGTCAGGGTCTGGCAGGGAGGGGCGGGGCTGATTGGAGCAGTGGCCATTAGCTGCTGTCCCAGGGAAGTGCACGCTGGCAGCTGACTGTTGCATGTAAACTACTTCTGTGCCCGAGAAGCGGCAAGCAATAAAATAAAAACATTCAGGCAAGGTAGGTTAGCTTTAGGGGGTGGGGAGGAGAGGGCAAGGGGAAGGAAGGTTAGGCACAGGGTTAGGGAACTCCCCTCCTAGTTCACTCCTTAATTGGAGTGGACTGGGAGGGAAGTGAGGAAGGCCCGATTCAGTCGCTGTGCGGACTTTGCAAACATTCAGCCCCCCCCTTGTGCTTTCTGCCCACACATGTGCACGCAGATTATAAAATCCGGTGCGCATGGGGCGTGTGCATGTTATCAAATCAGCGCATCCATGTGCATGTGCCAGGAACCCTGCGCACACAGATGCACGCGTATGTCTGAAAATCCGCCCCATAGCTTTTAGGAGAGCTGGCCATGGTCCTGAATAGATTTTCTTATGGGTCCAGTTTATCAGGCACTTTTGAGGTTTTGAAAATGACAATGTATCCCTGTTGCGTGTCTATTTATAATCACCTATGTTGACTAGCAACCTATATTTAGCTAATCAAAGATTGGCTCTTCCTGGAGTTGTGGCTGAGACAGGACAGGCGGGGCCTTAGACAGTTATATTGAAAGATAAAGATTAATGTAAATTAGCTGGATAAAAGTTATCTGGCTAACATGACTGTGCTGCTGAATATCCATGTACAAGGCTTCCCTAACCTGTTCAGGATATCCACAATGAATATGCATGAGATAAATTTGCATATCATGGAGACTCAGTATATGCACATTTATTTTATGCATATTCATTGTGGATATCCTGAAAATCTGACATTCACATTTATTATTTATTTATAACTTTTTCTATACCGAAGTTCAGGTAACAGAGTTACTTATCACTCCGGTTTACATTACAACAGATATAAATATTAAACAATGACAACAAGTGTCTTACAGAGAACAGGGAGAGACAACTTGGATAACATAACTGGGAACAAGAACATTACAAACTATTAATGCGAAACAAGTCCATGGAGAGGGAGATTAGCTATTGGTGTCGACAGTCTGTGGGAGTTGAGGAGTACTTACTAAGTTATGGGAATGCTTGACCGAATAGCCATGTCTTGAGTCTTTTTTTGAATGTGCTGTAGCAGTGTATCAACCTTAGTTCCGGAGGAAGAAAATTCCACTGTTTAGGGCCTGCTGTAGATAGAGCTCTTTTACTTAATGATGTTTTCATGGGAGGCGCGTGTAGAGTTCCTCTTTGTGCTAATCTTATTGGTCATGAAGATGTGTGAAGTTGCCGGTGCCATTTTGAATATTGGCAATACGGCCCGCGTGCAGGAGGTCGCTCCCGGACCCCCGCTGGACTTTTGGCAAGCCCTGTGGGGGTCAGGAGGCCCCCCCAAGCTGGCCAAAAGTCCCTGGGGGTCCAGCGGGGGTCCAGGAGCGATCTCCTGCACTCGTGACGTCGGGTGCCAGGAACCAAAATGGCGCCGGCGCTACCTTTGCCCTGTCACATGATAAGGGCAAAGGGCCACCGGCGCCATTTCTATTAACGCAGCCGTGGCCAGAGAGCGGGAGATCGCGCCGGGACCCCCCCCACTGGACCCCAGGTAATTTAAAACATTTTGAGGGGGTTCGGGAGGGTGGGGGATTTGTTTTAAAGGGTCGGGGTGGGTTTTAGGGTTGTTTTGGTGTGCCGGTTTTCCCGCTCTCCCCCCTCCCCCAATTTACGATTTTTTGACGATAAATCGGGGGGAATTGCTATTGTATCGCGGCTCTAACGATTTTTGACGATTTAAAATATATCTGACGATTGTTTTAAATCGTCAAAAAACGATTCACATCCCTATTATCGACCGCTTTTAGAAAATGGGCCACTTCGTTCCTCTGCCGAGCCTCCCCTTGGCTCCTGAATTGGCAAGACTTTTTCTAAAGAACGTTTTCTGCCTGCATGGGCACCCCAAGGAAATTGTTTCTGATCATGGACCACAATTCACTGCCAAATACTGGAGATCTTTGTGCACCAAGTTTAATATCACCCTGAACCTGGCGTTGGCCTACCACCCTCAAGCGAACGGCCAAGCCGAGAGGACAAATCGCTCACTCAAGATATTCCTGAGGTCCTAAGTCAACGATCAACATAATGACTGGTCCAATTTCTTGCCGAGGCCGAGTTATTCCACAATACCCACATCGCCTCTGCCACTGACGTTTCACCCTTTTCAGTGGTCTTTGGCCGTCAGCCACGTCTGCCTCTTCCAGTACTGCTGTCAGTTCTCTCACCCGCGGCTCAGTCCACAGCACAGACAATACGTTGCGTATGGAATCAAGTAAAAGGAAGATTAACCCATGCAGCTGAGAAAGATAAGCAATTCACGGACGCTCACCATCACACTGCACCCTTGTTCTGACCTGGCCAGAAGATTTGGCTGAGCACCAAACACATCAAATTGCGACTTCCATCTCAATGATTGGCTCCCAAGTACATCGGACCATTCCCGATCCTCAGATGAATAGGAGCAGTGTTGTGGGAGGGCTTCGGTCTGGAAGAGAACTCCTGGGAGCCCTCCCACCACATATATAACAAGAACCTCCTCGCGGAGTTCCACCGGACCCATTCTGACAACCCAGGCCGGAAAGGGGTGGTCTAGAAGGGGGGGTACTGTTGCGCTTCCCAGCTGCCTCCGCTCCGTGGCCGGTCCTGCTCACCTCTCCCTTCCTTCCACAAGCTCTGGGCTTACCTCCTCTGCCGCCACAGCTTGTTCGCGGTATTCCTGACTCCCCCACTCACCGTCTCCAATGCTGGCCTCACAGCGGAGCTCCCTTAGGGGCTCTGCATCTTCCTGCCTCTCAGCCCTGCCTCTAGGCATGCGTGCAGCTGACGTCACCCTACTTAAAGGGCCAAGCACGGGAAACCCGAACCCGGCGCTCCCTGATGACAACACGCTACCCAGGTATATAAGGCAAGGCCCTTTCTCCTGAACGGTGCCTTGTCAATTGTCTAGTTTGCCTTCCAGTGTCTCCTGTTCCAGCGTCTCCTGTATCTCCAGTTCCAGCATCTCCTGTTCCTTCATCTCTCTAGCCTTGGTAGTACCATTTGGACTGATCTCACGGTACTGACCTTGGCTTGCTCCTGACTGCTCTTGATTGCTGCCTGGAACTGACTTCTGCCTGACTACTGACTACTCTTGATCGCTGCCTGGAACTTAACCTCTGCCTGACCTGCCTACTCCCAGATTGCTTCAGCTGACATTTCTGGACTGATACACTGGCCTTGATCCTCACTATACACTCAGACTCCTTGTTCTGGCCTCCTGTGACCTTTGGACATTCTGATCTGAACATCAACAGCGCATCCTTGTTCGTGGTGGGCATGCCCCTATGCTTTCTCTCTAGGAGACCCTGCGAGGCCCACCTAAGACCAGGTGGCCCGGGTAACCAAGAGCTCAACTTGAGCGAACCCCGATTTGCTATTGGTGAAGCTCCAGCTAGACTCGGTCTCCTCCTATGCTTAACGTCCTGATGGCAGGTGCTCTCCAAGCCGACCGGAGGGCCATAGCAATCCTGCACCAGGCCAAGGGTCCACTCCCTGCGCAACAAATGTGGTGTATTTGGAGTTTCAGAAGGCATTCGACAAAGTCCCTCATGAGAGGCTTCTAAGAAAACTAAAAAGTCCTGGGATAGGAGGTGATGTCCTTAAGTGGGTTGCAAACTGGTTAAAAATCAGGAAACAGAGAGTAGGACTAAATGGTAAATTTTCTCAGTGGAAAATGGTAAACAGTGGACTGCCTCAGGGATCTGTACTTTGACCGGTGCTTTTTAATATATTTATACATGATCTGGAAAGGGGTACAATAAGTGAGATAATCAAATCTGCATATGACCAAAATTATTCAGAGTATTTGAATACAAGCGGATTGTGATAAATTAAAAGAGGACCTACCTTGTGAGACTGGAAAATTGAGCATCCAAATAGCAGATGAAATTTAATGTGGATAAGCGCAAGGTGATGCATATAGGGAAAAATAACCCATGCTATAGTTACACGATATTAGGTTCCATATTAGGGGCTACCACCCAGGAAAGAGATCTAGGCGTCATAGTAGATAATACATTGAAATTAGCTCAATGTGAAATTACCTCAATGTGCTGTGATGTTCAAAAAAGCAAACAGAATGTTAGGAATAATTAGGAAGGGAATGGCTAATAAAATGGTGGATGTCATAATGCCTCTGTATATCTCCACCTTAAATATTGTGGGTAATTCTGGTTGCTACATCTCAAAAAAGATATAGTTGCAATGGAGAAGGTACAGAGAAGGGCAACCAAAATGATAAAGGGGATGGAACAGCTCCCCTATGAGGAAAGTCTAAAGAGATTAGGCTTGTTCAGCTTGGAAAAGAGAAGGCTGAGGGGGATATGATAGAGGTCTACAAAACCATGAAATGACTTGAATGGGTAAATGACGTGAAATGGTTTCCTATAGTAGAAGGACTAGGGGGCACTCCATGAAGTTAGCAAGTAGAAGATTTAAAAGAAATCGTAGAAAATTATTTTTCACTCAGTACACAATTAAGCCTTGGAATTCATTCCCGGGGGATGTGGTTAGGGCAGTTTGAATAAGTTTCTGGAGGAAAAGTCTATAAATGGTTTTAATCAATAAGGAATAGCCACTAGTATCTTGTGATCTATTTAATATTTGGGTCTTAGCAAGGTACTTGTTACTTGGATTGGCCACTGTTGGAAACAGGATACTGGGCTTGATGGACCCTTGGTCTAACCGAGAATGACAAATCTTATGTTCTTATCTACTTATGGAACAATTCCCCTATGAAGAACAGCTAAAGAGGTTAGGAATCTTCAACTTGGAGAAGAGATGCCTTTATTATTTTCTTGATTGGTGATGCCTAATGAGGAACCTTGCATTGTGTAGCTATAATTTAGGTTAATCCAGTTTTGCAAGGTCCTCTTTCAATTTCTTACAATCCTCTTGAGATTTAACAATGTTGAATAATTGTGTCATCAACAAATTTGATCCCTTCACTTGTTCCCATTCCCAGATCATTTATAAATATTTTGAAAAGGAATGATCCCAGAAGAGATCCCTATGCCACTCTACTATTCACCTTTTTCCAGTGGAAAAATTTACTGACTGTTTTCTATCATTTAAACAGTTGGCAAACCACAATAGGACACTGCCCCCTATCCCTTGACATTTTAATTTCCTAAGAAGCCTCTCATGAAGGTCTTTATCAAATGCCTTCTGAAAATCTAGATACACTATATCATCTGGCTCACCTTTAGCCACCTGTTTATTTACACCCTCATAAAAATGGAGAAAATTGGTGAGACAAATTTCCCTTGGCTAAATCCTTGTTAGATTTGTTCAATTAAACTATGCCTATCTATATGTTTTTTTATGATAGTTTCTACCATTTTGCCTAGCACAGTGTTGAGAACACATGGGATGCAGTCACTTGCTCAAGGAGAGTAAGCCCTTGAACCACGGCATGACCCCAGAGTGAGGCTCCAAGGTTGACACTGTGGGAGGCGAGAGGTTCGAGCAAGGGTTGGGACTCAGAACTAGGAACATAGCTTGGGACTTGGACATAGCTGAGTCTTGAGACATAACTTAGGGCTTGGAGTGGAACTAGGATCTTGAAATATAGCTTGAATCAGAGAACACAGCAGGTAGCTTTGAAGGAATCTCACTCGAACCTCTGCTGACCCTGAGAGTGAGACCCAACAATGCAATGCTGGTCTCAAGGATAGCCGTCCAGCCAATGGATAGCCCTTCTGGACCCACCGCTTGGGAACAATGAGCACATCAAGTTAGACGAAGGATGAGGACAGGACAAGTCATGACATGGAACTCGGACGAATATTCAGGAGACCCAAAGGATTTGGAACTTAACACAAAGACTAGGAACAGGAGATGAAGACTCAGAAGACTTGTAGTTGGAGACAGTCAGGAACAGGAGGAGTCCAGCCTCCTGGGGCACTCCACCTCAGCATGCTCTATACAGTCCTCCGTGGGCTGATGATGGACCTTGCTTTCCCACTGTGTGCCCTACACAACATGCCACAGGTTGGTCGTAGACCACGCAAGGAGCAGTACAGGCTCAGGACGGGATCGGAGGAAGACAGGAGTCAGGACATCACGTTGAACTCATAACAAGGCTTGGAACAAGGAAAGGCGATCTGCTGGCTACTCAAGCTCCATGAGCCCGAAACTAGGAACATAAGAACATGCCATACTGGGTCAGACCAAGGGTCCATCAAGCTCAGCATCCTGTTTCCAACAGTGGCCAATCCAGGCCATAAGAACCTGGCAAGTACCCAAAAACTAAGTCTATTCCATGTTACTGTTGCTAGTAATAGCAGGGGCTATTTTCTAAGTCAACTTAATTAATAGCAGGTAATGGACTTCTCCTCCAAGAACTTATCCAATCCTTTTTTAAACACAGCTACACTAACTGCACTAAACACATCATCTGGCAACAAATTCCAGAGTTTAATTGTACATTGAGTGAAAAAGAACTTTCTCTGATTAGTTTTAAATGTGCCACATGCTAACTTAATGGAGTGCACCCTAATCCTTCTATTATTCGAAAATGTAAATAACCGATTCACATCTACTCGTTCAAGACCTCTCATGATTTTAAAGACCTCTATCATATCCCCCCTCAGCCGTCTCTTCTCCAAGCTGAAAAGTCCTAACCTCTTCAGTCTTTCCTCATAGGGGAGCTGTTCCATTTCTTTTATCATTTCGGTCGCCCTTCTCTGTACCTTCTCCATCGCAACTATATCTTTTTTGAGATGCTGTGACCAGAATTGTACACAGTATTCAAGGTGTGGTCTGTCCATGGAGTGATAGGAACATGGATAGGAACTCGAGAGCGATAGGAACATGGACAGGAGGTGATGAGAGAGTGGAAAGGGTTCTGGTATGGGTGCAGTGACTTTGGTGAAAGATAAGTCATGCAGCTGAATTTAGGACAGATAGGAGGGAGATGGATCACTGGGAGACCTGTGAGGAGCAGGATGTAATAGTGTAAGAGGAGGAGATGAGAGAGAGGAAAGGGTTCTGGTATGGGTGCAGTGACTTTGGTGAAAGATAAGTCGTGCAGCTGAATTTAGGAGAGATTGCAGGGAGAGAGATAGATCACTGGGAGACCTGTGAGGAGCAGGATGTAATAGTGTAAGAGGAGGAGATGAGAGAGTGGAAAGGGTTCTGGTATGGGTGCAGTAACTTTGGTGAAAGATAAGTCCTGCAGCTGAATTTAGGACAGATTGCAGGGAGAGAGATGGATCACTGGGAGACCTGTGAGGAGCAGGATGTAATAGTGTAAGCAGGAGGAGATGAGAGAGTGGAAAGGGTTATGGTATGTGTGTAGTGACTTTGGTGAAAGATAAGTCGTGCAGCTGAATTTAGGACAGATTGCAGGAAGAGAGATGGATCACTGGGAGACCTGTGAGGAGCAGGATGTAATAGTGTAAGCAGGAGTAGATGAGAGAGAGGAAAGGGTTCTGGTATGGGTGCAGTGACTTTGGTGAAAGATAAGTCATGCAGCTGAATTTAGGACAGATTGCAGGGAGAGAGATGGATCACTGGGAGACCTGTGAGGAGCAGGATGTAATAGTGTAAGAGGAGGAGATGAGAGAGTGGAAAGGGCTCTGGTATGGGTGCAGTGACTTTGGTGAAAGATAAGTCGTGCAGCTGAATTTAGGACAGATTGCAGGAAGAGAGATGGATCACTGGGAGACCTGTGAGGAGCAGGATGTAATAGTGTAAGCAGGAGGAGATGAGAGAGAGGAAAGGGTTCTGGTATGGGTGCAGTGACTTTGGTGAAAGATAAGTCGTGCAGCTGAATTTAGGACAGATTGCAGGGAGAGAGATGGATCACTGGGAGACCTGTGAGGAGCAGGATGTAATAGTGTAAGAGGAGGAGATGAGAGAGTGGAAAGGGTTCTGGTATGGGTGCAGTGACTTTGGTGAAAGATAAGTCATGCAGCTGAATTTAGGACAGATTGCAGGGAGAGAGATGGATCACTGGGAGACCTGTGAGGAGCAGGATGTAATAGTGTAAGCAGGAAAAGATGAGAGAGAGGAAAGGGTTCTGGTATGGGTGCAGTGACTTTGGTGAAAGATAAGTCACACAGCTGAATTTAGGACAGATTGCAGGGAGAGAGATGGATCACTGGGAGACCTGTGAGGAGCAGGGTGTAATAGTATAAGCAGGAGGAGATGAGAGAGGAAAGGGTTCTGGTATGGGTGCAGTGACTTTGGTGAAAGATAAGTCGTGCAGCTGAATTTAGGACAGATTGCAGGGAGAGAGATGGATCACTGGGAGACCTGTGAGGAGCAGGGTGTAATAGTGTAAGAGGAGGAGATGAGAGAGTGGAAAGGGTTCTGCTATGGGTGCAGTGACTTTGGTGAAAGATAAGTCGTGCAGCTGAATTTAGGACAGATTGCAGGGAGAGAGATGGATCACTGGGAGACCTGTGAGGAGCAGGGTGTAATAGTGTAAGAGGAGGAGATGAGAGAGTGGAAAGGGTTCTGGTATGGGTGCAGTGACTTTGGTGAAAGATAAGTCGTGCAGCTGAATTTAGGACAGATTGCAGGGAGAGAGATGGATCACTGGGAGACCTGTGAGGAGCAGGATGTAATAGTGTAAGAGGGAGGAGATGAGAGAGAGGAAAGGGTTCTGGTATGGGTGCAGTGACTTTGGTGAAAGATAAGTCATGCAGCTGAATTTAGGACAGATTGCAGGGAGAGAGGGATCACTGGGAGACCTGTGAGGAGCAGGATGTAATAGTGTAAGCAGGAGGAGATGAGAGAGAGGAAAGGGTTCTGGTATGGGTGCAGTGACTTTGGTGAAAGATAAGTCGTGCAGCTGAATTTAGGACAGATTGCAGGGAGAGAGATGGATCACTGGGAGACCTGTGAGGAGCAGGATGTAATAGTGTAAGAGGAGGAGATGAGAGAGTGGAAAGGGCTCTGGTATGGGTGCAGTGACTTTGGTGAAAGATAAGTCGTGCAGCTGAATTTAGGACAGATTGCAGGGAGAGAGATGGATCACTGGGAGACCTGTGAGGAGCAGGATGTAATAGTGTAAGCAGGAGGAGATGAGAGAGAGGAAAGGGTTCTGGTATGGGTGCAGTGACTTTGGTGAAAGATAAGTCGTGCAGCTGAATTTAGGACAGATTGCAGGAAGAGAGATGGATCACTGGGAGACCTGTGAGGAGCAGGATGTAATAGTGTAAGAGGGAGGAGATGAGAGAGAGGAAAGGGTTCTGGTATGGGTGCAGTGACTTTGGTGAAAGATAAGTCAGTGCAGCTGAATTTAGGACAGATTGCAGGGAGAGAGATGGATCACTGGGAGACCTGTGAGGAGCAGGGATGTAATAGTGTAAGAGGGAGGAGATGAGAGAGAGGAAAGGGTTCTGGTATGGGTGCAGTGACTTTGGTGAAAGATAAGTCATGCAGCTGAATTTAGGGCAGATTGCAGGGAGAGAGATGGATCACTGGGAGACCTGTGAGGAGCAGGGTGTAATAGTGTAAGCGGGAGGAGATGAGAGAGTGGAAAGAGTTCTGGTAGTGAGTTCAGACAGGAAAGGACGGATTTTGGCAATGTTATAAAGAAAGAAACGGCACGTTTTAGCAGTGTTTTGGATATGCATAGAGAAGGAGATAGAATAGTTGATGAGGACTCCAAGGTTATAGAAACAGAGAAAGGAGGAAGAGTATTGGTGGACTTGGAGGAAATAGATGAGGAGCACCATCTTGGCCATGTTGAGTTTCAGGTGGCCATGGGACATCCAAGCCGCAATGTCAGACCAGCAGGCTGAGATTTGAGTCAGGCTTGTGGATAGATTTTAGTTAATTATCGGTGTTGGCCTCCACTGTTAAACAATTTCTCCTCCTGCCCATTTTCTGATTTGTTGAATTTTCTGTGCTGTCTGATAATGAAATTTCATTGATCATTGCCAGCGGAGAGAGGGCAGGTGCATCAGGAAATTGCAGTCACATGTTTTAGTAATTAATCCCACAGCATGGAGTCTTATATTGATGTTTATAAATAAAAGCGATACATTTTCTTCTAAAAGGAGTTCAGGAACATTATTCTGTATGAGTCACGTGCCCGGATATGTAAATTGTAAACACTTTTCACTAACAGTTCACGTACGGGTGAAAATCTTTAATTGTAACGCTTCTTATGAAATTCTGTGTAACAATAATTGATGAGAAATTGTCTATGGAGCTCCAAGCTGAAACCCTAATTTGATGGCTCTGAATATATTAAACCCAGAGCACATTTACTGTGCATGCTACCTCCCTTCATTAGCGAATTGCAGGAAACAATAAGAGAGAAAAGATCTGAGTCATGTCAAAACACTGCAAAGTGCTACATTTTGCTAAATCCCGTCTGGCTGTTCTGATTGTGAAGCAAAATCTTTATTTAATGACATTACAGCTTTTCCAAAAAGAGCCAGCACTGGAAGGAACTCGATAAATCTGTAGACCAGGCGCACTGCAAGCTAGGGGACGGCACTGCATATTCCCCACCACTTTAAATCCATGTCCCTGGTAGGATGGACCTCTGGAATGCAAAGTTCAAACCATCTCTTGCTAACGAGATTCTGAGACGATTATGTTCTATCTTGACATTACTGATAAACATTCATGTGGTCTGCAAGTGACAGGCCCTGTATCCCTGCTCCCATCCCCTGATCCCTCCTGTCCTATAGGTGACAGGCTCTGTATCCCTGCACCCATCCCCTGATCCCTCCAGTCCTAGAGGTGACAGGCTCTGTATCCCTGCTCCCATCCCCTGATCTCTCCAGTCTTAGAGGTGACAGGCTCTGTATCCCTGCCCCCATCCCCTGATCCCTCCAGACCTAGAGGTGACAGGCTCTGTATCCCTGCTCCCATCCCCTGATCCCTCCAGTCCTAGAGGTGACAGGCTCTGTATCCCTGCTCCCATCCCCTGATCCCTCCAGTCCTAGAGGTGACAGGCTCTGTATCCCTGCCCCCATCCCCTGATCCCTCCAGTCCTAGAGGTGACAGGCTCTGTATCCCTGCTCCCATCCCCTGATCCCTCCAGTCCTAGAGGTGACAGGCTCTGTATCCCTGCTCCCATCCCCTGATCCCTCCAGTCCTAGAGGTGACAGGCTCTGTATCCCTGCTCCCATCCCCTGATCCCACCTGTCCTAGAGGTGACAGGCTCTGTATCCCTGCACCCATCCCCTGAGCCCTCCAGTCCTAGAGGTGACAGGCTCTGTATCCCTGCACCCATCCCCTGAGCCCTCCAGTCCTAGAGGTGACAGGCTCTGTATCCCTGCACCCATCCCCTGAGCCCTCCAGTCCTAGAGGTGACAGGCTCTGTATCCCTGCACCCATCCCCTGAGCCCTCCAGTCCTAGAGGTGACAGGCTCTGTATCCCTGCACCCATCCCCTGATCCCTCCAGTCCTAGAGGTGACAGGCTCTGTATCCCTGCACCCATCCCCTGAGCCCTCCAGTCCTAGAGGTGACAGGCTCTGTATCCCTGCTCCCATCCCCTGATCCCTCCAGTCCTAGAGGTGACAGGCTCTGTATCCCTGCTCCCATCCCCTGATCCCTCCAGTCCTAGAGGTGACAGGCTCTGTATCCCTGCTCCCATCCCCTGATCCCTCCAGTCCTAGAGGTGACAGGCTCTGTATCCCTGCTCCCATCCCCTGATCCCTCCAGTCCTAGAGGTGACAGGCTCTGTATCCCTGCCCCATCCCCTGATCCCTCCAGTCCTAGAGGTGACAGGCTCTGTATCCCTGCTCCATCCCATGATCCCTCCCGTCCTAGAGGTGACAGGCTCTGTATCCCTGCTCCCATCCTCTGAATCCTCAAGTCCGATAAGTGACAGGGTCTGAAAACACAGTAACTCATTTGTTTTTTTTCTGCAGACAGTACATAGAACATAAGTATATGCCATACTGGGTCAGTCCAAGGGTCCATCCAGCCCAGTATCCTGTTTCCAACAGAGGCCAAACAGGTACCTGGCAGGATCATAAGGGGTAGAGAGACTCCAAGCTGCTTATCCCAGGAATAAGGAGTGGATTTCTGCAACAAAACCTGAATAATGGTTTATGGACTTTTCCTCCAGGAAGTAGTGAAACCTTTTTTAAATGCAGCTACACTAATGGCTTTCACCACATTCTCTGGCAACAAATTCCAGAGTTTAATTATATGTTGAGTAAAAAAATATTTTTTCTTAATAGTTCAAATATTTTTATTAAGATGCAACAAATTGCTACAACAACTCAAAGGTTCGGTAGCTCTTACCAGCCCTGGGACATATAATTCAAACATCATTTTGAATCAAAACCCTCGGCACTCCTATTTCCAACCTCCATCCCCCATCCCCCCAGAGAGTCTCCCCAGTCTCTTCAAATTAACCTTGCATCTTATACATTAGGACAAGCCTCATCCATAGGATACAGTCTCTCTGGGACCCTCGACTTCTTTTAAATTCAAACAGGAAGAGCACGCATGCTCCTAGAGGTCCCGGAGGAGGAAGTAGCCAGCGGCAGCGAGTCTGCCTCGAGGCAGGGCCACGAAGAGATCAACCATGGTGCCTCCCCCCCACATCACGGAGGACCCGGCTCATGCTCCGGCAATGGTGGCAGGAAGCAGTAAGGATGGCCAGTTACGGGTCCTGCGGCCGGCCACCGCAACAGTACTCCCTTCTCTAAGCCCCCCTTCCAAGGGTCTTGTGGGTTGGGGGATCTGGTCTCCTCAGGATCGGGTGGCTCCATGGACATCAGTTCCACAGGGCGAGGAAGAAGGACATGGAGATTTCGGATCTCGTCCTCCTTGAATGTCAAGAGGGACATAAACCCCTTCATGGCTCAATTATGTTCCTCGATGAGAGTTTTATGTTCAGTTGTCTTCTGCATCAGTTGCCTCTCTAGTTGGGCAAGAACTGCCCTCGAGACATCTTCTCACGTGGAACTGGGTCCGATCTGGGTCTCCAGGGTCTTCTGGGATGATATAAAATTGGGAAGAGTGGTAGCCATGGTTAAGGACTGAGGAGCCTCCTTAGATGTCAGACAGGATTCAGAACACTGCGGTCCCCACTGTATCAGATCGGCCTGGCCCAGTCAAATTGAGGTTGATGCTTCATTAGCCATGGGAGGCCCAAAATGAATGGGTTAACTGCTATTGGCAGAATATAGAAGAAGATGCACTCTGAATGATCTGAACCAACACTCAATGTGAGGGGTTGGGTAGCCTGAGTCACTATTTCAGGAAGGAAGTCCCCATGGACCAACGAGAGGGTCAGGGGTGGAGTTAAGGCCTCTGTTGGAATTTGGTACTGATCTACAAGGTCCTGTTGAATAAAGTTGGTTCCCGTGCCAGAGTCCACTAGGGCCTGAGTAGTGAAATTGATGGAGGGTGTCCTCCACTGAGGCAGGCAACATGAACAATGGAGAGGTCATGATGAGACTAAGGGCTATTGAACCCTTGATGTGGAGAGGGTTCTCTTTTCTCAGGGCATCAAAGGCAATGATGCCCCTGGTTCCTACAATACAGGCATAGACTGAGCTGGTGGCGACGGGATTTCTCTTCCTCAGATATATGGGCATGGTTTATTTGCATCGGTTTCTCAGGGTTCTCCGAGAGTAGGAGATGGCTCTCGATGGTGGGAAATGAGGGCCTCGAGCAATTCTTCTGAATAGGCCGGTTCTCTTGGCCCCGCTCCTGGAGTCGTCGGTCTAATTTTCCCGTTAGGTCCATCAACCCTTCAAGGGACGCAGGGATTTCTCATGCGGCAAGTTCATCCTTTAGCCTGGGTGCCAGTCCCTCCAAAAAAAATGGCATGTAGGCTGCTCCCTTGCCAATTCAGTTCCGTGGCCAGTGTACGGAACTCAATTGCATAATCGGACAGGGAGCAGTTCCCTTGTCTCAGCTGCAACAAGTCAGAACCCATCGTGGGAAGCCTGCCAGGTTCATCAAAGACTTGCTTGAAGGTGGACATGAATTGTGGGAGACTAGAGCAGCAGTGGATCAGAACATTCCCAGAGTGGAGAGGCCCAGGCCAGGGCCTTGCCCTCCAAAAGGGACAAGATAAATGTTGTCTTGACCAAGTCATTCGCAAAAAGAGCAGACTGTAGGGTGAAATGCATCTGGCATTGTTTAGGAACGCACAACATTATTTGTATTGTATTATACATTTACTGAACTTTTATCACTTATGACCTTCATTACTATGTAATCCAATCCAATTTTTATTTACCTTGATTACTATGTAATTTAAATTGTATATTTAGTTTTTCTTCTCATTGACTATTACTTAAAGTTGCTTAAATGTTCATTGTTCCATGTAAGGCCGTCTGGCAAGTTTTTGTTATTTGTAAACCGGTTTGATTTGCATCTAATGTAGGAAGATCGGTATAAAAAAACAAAAAATAAATAAATAAATAAATAAATAAAATTATTTGGGGTCTCCCGAGTAACGAGGCGGTGCTGGTAAGGAGATGGGTGCCAGACCAAGGTCAGGGGTTGGGGCGGGAGCTGCTGAACAGGGTAATGGGACGTTTAACCGGTTCAGGAAGTCTTGTCAAGTAGCAAGGTGATTCACGCCTGCTACCACCTGGTCCAGAGTTGACTGTAGCTTTTGAATGATCCTGGGGTAGGAATTCAATCGGGTGAGCAGATGCTCCAGGGAGGAGGACAGGGCCTTGAGACATCGTTGTTGCTCCTGTATCTTGGAAGCTAAGCCTTCAAGGTGGGGGACTCCACCAAGTTCATGGCCTTTGCAACCTGTTGCGCTGGGAGTGGATCCTTGGCCTGGTGCAGGATTGGTACGGCCCTCCGGTTGGACCCAGAGAGCGCCTGCCACCAGGAGGTGGAGCACAGGAGGAGACAGAGGCTAGCTGGAGCTTCGCCAATAGCAACCCGGGGTTCCCACAGGTTGAGCCCTTGGTTACCCGGGCCACCTGGTCTTAAGTGGGCCTCGCAGGGGCTCCTAGAGAGAGATCAAGGGAGTGCCCACCACAAACAAGGGTGTGCGGTCGGTGTCCAGACAGGAAAGACCAGAGGTCGCAGGAGGCCAAAAGAGAGTATCCGAGTGTATGGCGAGGATCAAGACTAGAGTATCAGTCCAGAATGGTCAGCCAAAGCAGGGTCGGTAACAGAGGTCAATCTGGGCGTAGTCAGGTCAAGCAGAAGTTCAAGTTCCAAGTGGCAGTCAAGAGTAGTCGGATTCCAGGCAGAGGTCAGGGCAGGCAGTAATCAAAGAGCAGTCAGACAGGTAGAGGTCAGGCTTGGAGAAGAAGTCAGCGTGGTCAGGCCAGGTGGAGGTCAGGCTTGGAGAAGATGGACAGCGTGGTCAGGCAGGCAGAGGTCGGTATTGGTAGGTATCAGGTGAAGTCCGTGAATAGACACTGGAGCTAGGAAGCCCTGCAGGCAACAAGGAGTAACGGAACTTGTTGAAAAGGCAAGCTCTGACTGCCAGAGCTTGCCTTAAATAGTTCCTGGTTGCTGATGTCCGTAGGTTGGGCCAGCAGCCCCTGCACGCTACAGCTCCTTTAAATTCAAACAGGAAGCACGTGCGCCTAGAGGCCCTTGTGGAGGAAATACCCGGCGGCAGCATGTCTGCCTCGAGGCAGGGTCGCGAAAAGATTGATTGCGGCGCCTCCAGCGTGCCAGGACCGCAGAGAGGGAAGCAGCAAGGAAGCCGCTCCCCCCCACACCGCGGAGGACCCGGCTCATGCTCCAGAAATGGTGGCAGGAAGCAGTAAGGATGTCCGGTCATGGATACCACAGCCGGCCGCCGCAACAAAAAGATCTTCATTCAAAAATTGGAAGAAGGACCCAACAGAAGAAAATAGGTTAAAGCATAATTGTTGGCAAGTTAATTGTAAGACATTGATAAGACAGGCTAAGAGAGAATTTGAAAAGTAGGTCGGAGAGGCAAAATCTCACAGTAAAAACTTTTTAAAATATATCCAAAGCAGAAAGCCTGTGAGGGAGTCAGTTGGACCGTTAGATGATCGAGGGGTTAAAGGGGCACATAAGGAAGATAAGGCCATCACGAAAAGATTAAATGATTTCTTTGCTTAAGAACATAAGAACATGCAATACTAGGTTAAACCAAAGGTCCATCAAGCCCAGCATCCTGTTTCCAACAGTGGCCAATCCAGGCCATAAGAACCTGGGAAGTACCCAAAAACTAAGTCTATTCCATGTTACCATTGCTAGTAATAGCAGTGGATATTTTCTAAGTCAATTTAATTAATAGCAGGTAATGGACTTCTCCTCCAAGAACTTATCCAAACCTTTTTTAAACACAGCTATACTAACTGCACTAACCACATCCTCTGGCAACAAATTCCAGAGTTTAATTGTTTGTTGAGTGAAAAAGAACTTTCTCCGATTAGTTTTAAATGTGCTACTTGCTAACTTAATGGAGTGCCTCCTAGTCTTTCTATTATCCGAAAGAGTAAATAACCGATTCAACTTTACCTGTTCTAGACCTCTCATGATTTTAAACACCTCTATCATATCCCCCTCAGCCGCCTCTTCTCCAAGCTGAAAAGTCCGAACCTCTTCAGTCTTTCCTCATAGGGGAGCTGTTGCATCCCCTTTATCATTTTGGTAGCCCTTCTCTGTACCTTCTCCATCACAACTATATCGTTTTTGAGATGTGGCGACCAGAATTTACACAGTTGTTAAGGTGCAGTCTCACCATGGAGCGATACAGAGGCATTATGACATTTTCCGTTTTATTCACCATTCCCTTTCTAATAATTCCCAACATTCTGTTTGCTTTTTTGACTGCCGCAGCACACTGATCAGACGATTTCAATGTGTTATCCACTATGTCGCCTAGATCTCTTTCTTGGGTCATAGCACCTAATATGGAACCTAACATTGTGTAACTATAGCACGGGTTATTTTTCCCTATATGCATCACCTTGCACTTATCCACATTAAATTTCATCTGCCATTTGGATGCCCAATTTTCCAGTCCTACAAAGTCTTCCTGCAATTTATCACAATCTGCTTGTGATTTAACTACTCTGAATAATTTTGTGTCATCTGCAAATTTGATTATCTCACTTGTCGTATTCCTTTCCAGATCATTTATAAATATATTGAACAGGATGTTGGGGAGATACCCATTCTGGAGAAGGTTTTCATGGGTAATGAACTTTATGTCTCTAGCAAGTCCTGATGTTACATTTACCCAGTCAATTTTGGGGTAATTGAAATCTCCCATTATTATTGCACTGCCAAATTGGTTTGCTTCCCTGATTTCTCTTAGCATTTCATCATCTGTCTGACCATTTTGTCCAGGTGGACGGTAGTATACTCCTATCACTATACTCTTACCCAACACACATGGGATTTCTACCCATATAGATTCTACTGAGTATTTACTCTCTTGTATGATCTTTATCCTGTTGTAATCTATACCCTCCCAGACATAAAGTGCCACACCCCCACCAAGTTGTTCCTCCCTATCATTGCGATATAATTTGTACCCCGGTATAGCACTGTCCCATTGGTTATCCTCCTTCCACCAAGTCTCTGTGATGCCAATTAAGTCTATGTCATCATTCACTGCTATACATTCTAATTCTCCCATCTTACTTCTTAGACTTCTGGCATTAGCATACAAACATTTCAAAGTTTGTTTTTTGTTTGTATTTTCATTCTGCTTTTTAATTGATAGGGATAAGTTAGAATTTTTTAGCTCAGGTGAGTTTTTAGTTACAGGCACTTGGACTACTTTTCTTATTATTGGAACCTCACTGTCGGGATGCCCTAATTCTAATGCATCATTAGTATCCTTTGAAGATAACTCTCTCTGAACCATGCCCTGCTGAGCGACTGTCGGCTTTCCCCTTTGTTCTAGTTTAAAAGCTGCTCTATCTCCTTTTTAAAGGTTAGCGCCAGCAGTCTGGTTCCACCCTGGTTAAGGTGGAGCCCATCCCTTCGGAAGAGACTCCCCCTTCCCCAAAAGGTTCCCCAGTTCCTAACAAAACTGAATCCCTCTTCCTTGAACCATCGTCTCATCCACGCATTGAGACTCCGGAGCTCTGCCTGCCTCTGGGGACCTGCGCGTGGAACAGGGAGCATTTCAGAGAATGCTACCCTGGAGGTTCTGGATTTAATCTTTCTACCTAAGAGCCTAAATTTGGCTTCCAGAACCTCCCTCCCACATTTTCCTATGTCGTTGGTGTCCACATGTACCATGACAGCCGGCTCCTCCCCAGCACTGTCTAAAATCCTATCTAGGTGACGCGTGAGGTCCGCCACCTTTGCACCAGGTAGGCATGTTACCAGGCGATCCTCACGCCCACCAGCCCCCCAGCTATCTACAATCCTAATAATCGAATCACCAACTATGACGGCCGACCTAACCCTTCCCTCCTGGGCAGTAGCTCTGGGAAACTTGTCCTCAGTGCGAGAGGACAATACATCACCTGGAGAGCAGGTCCTTGCAAAACTCTTTTCTGCATCTAAGCTCAGTAGGATGTTATTGCAATCAATGAAGGCCATGGATACTAAAATTTTATGCACATTCCAAAATGAGCTCCCACCTTTCACAAACCCAACTTGGTCCTCACCCACCATCAAAGGAAGATAGTTGTATGTTTTACCACCAGGGGTTTTTGCCAAAAGTTTTGTATAAAAGTTTAACTGAGATTTCAGTCTGTAAGAAGCAGGAGTCAGTGGGTCCTTCCCTCATTCTGGAATTACAGTAAAAATGCTCTTTATTGGGGATAAAGGAAAAAAACCTTCCTGAGTCAATTGCATGAACATGCTATCCAGTAGAGCGCATACTTTAGGTGCCACAATCTTATAATATTCAGTAGAATACCCATCCGGAGCTGGCATTTTGTATAGTGGGGCATTTTAAATTTCCCTTTGTATTTTCTGTAATTGAATAGGAGTGTTGAGCTTAGTCAATTGCTCAGAGGTCAACTTGGGCAATTTTGCCTTCAGGAGATATGCCTGAACTGCTTCTTTCCCACTAGTTTCCGCTGTGTATAGAGACTGGCAGAATTCCTTAAATATTCCACATATCTGTTTCCCAGAGTTAACAATTGTGCCAGACTGTGAACGTATTGCTGGTAGAAATGTTGGTTCTGCCCACCATTTTGTGATATTAGCCAGTAGCTGGCCTGTTTTATTACCATGTTCTTAAAATTTATATTTAGAAAACAACAAACTCTTTTTCACCCTCTAGTGTAACAATGTTTTTAAGGTAGCTTGAGTTGTGGACAATTTTGCTTTATTCTCCATATTAGATGAATTTTTGTATACATGTCTGCTCTTTTGCAGTTGGCACTCTATTGCCAATAGCTCAGTCATTGCAGCTCTACATTTCTCTGTCCCATACAAAATGATATCGACTCTCGAGAGGCCTTAGCCATTTCCCAATGTAAGATTGGCATGTTTTGATGGGATGCATTAGTACTTGAGAAAAGCTCCCATTTTCTATGAAAAAAAATCCTTAAAGCTTTGGTCATTATATAAGTAGGCATGGAATCTCCAGGATTTTACCACCCCTTCAGGGCAGAAACATTCAAGGTCACACCATACAGGAGTATGGCTTGATGACACTAATGGCCCAATTTCCACTAGTCACCTCTATAAAATATCTCTGAATGAATTAAAAGATAATCTATGCAAGATTGGGAGTATTTATATATATTATGTTACTCTATGATGAAGCATTTCACTATATATTATTGTTGAACTGTTGACCTGTTCTATGTTTATTGTTTATTGCTCAATGTTCTATGTTCGATGTAACGCCATAGCCGCGACAGTTATGTTCAATTGTAAACCGATATGATTTGATATCTTTGTTCAAGAATGTCGGTATAGAAAAATTCGAAATAAATAAATAAATAAATAATGTGCATGGGAAACCTGAGTATACCCATTTTCTAAGAGATGCTATACCCACCAACCATCCACTACATTCAGTATTTGGCTATGGACCTAGGAGCCTGAGTTCCAACCATTACGGTTGATCTATCTAAATTCTGATACACAATATAGGGCCCCCCCCCCCCCAATGATAAGAGCCCTGATCGTGCATTTCAACAAGAAATTGGCTAATTTCTTAAAGAAATTATGATCATAGACATTTGGGGCATATACTGGTCAGAGCACCAGTTACGGATCCGGAAGTGGACCCCTGTTCCAAGATAAGGTTAGCGCTGCCAAAGAGGGAGTTAACCCTCTCTGGTCCCTACCGTCGGAGGGCAAGGCTTGAAAGTTCACCTGTCGAGTAAAGACTTCACCCTGGAAGCTCGCGGTTCCCCCAGGAGGAGCCCGTAGGAACCCGGCCGCTGGGACTTAGGAGACTCCCTCAAGACTGAAGATTGGTCTGGATGCAGGCGCCTCCTGCAGGTCGTAGGTTCCAGATGGCTGGTGCCTCCAGCAGGTCGAGTCAGTGCAGGAGTAAAAGCTGAAGAGTAGTCGAAGGCCGTTCCAAGGGTCGAAGCCAGAAAAAGGGTCCGCAGCCAGTCCAAACGCTATCCAGGAGAAGGGTCTGCAGCCAGTCCAAGGTCAATCTGAGAGAAGAATGAAATCCGGTCCAAGGGTCAGGAGCAAGAATCAGTCCAACAAGGAAGGAGAACAGAAGCGGGACGAAGATCAGGAACGGAAACCAGGAACGCCAGCACAGGATCCAGGATCAGAACCTCAATACCAAGGCAAGGTCTGAGAAAGAGGGAGGAGCCTCAGGAGGGAGCCACAACATATTCTGTCGTGGCCCCTTTAAATCTATTCTTCAGCCGCGCGCGCAGCTCTATGCAGCCAGGAAGAGGGAAGAGTCAGCCCAGCCCCGCTGGGCTCCGCGGCTGGCCTGGGCAGCGGCCAAGGCCGCGGGAAGAACGCCAGAGGAGGCTCCCTGATCCTGCAGGAGACTCCGGGACTACCCAACATCGCGGGTGAGTACCTGGTCCCGGCCGTGGACCACCGCGGCCGGCAGCCATGACAGTCGGCCCTGGTTGCGGCTTGTCGTGGCTGGCAGCCATAACAGCACCACCTTTTGACCATAGAGGAGACTCCGCATTAGAAGGAATTGCCCCTCTGGATCCTCTATCACCTTTGGCTCTTGAAATGAGATTTGTTTTCCAATGAGCATCACTTCCTCTGCTTTCTTTGTACCCACTGTCTTCAAAGTTTTCAATGCTTTCCCTGATCCAGTTGCATCTTATGCAGAAGAGCAAATTGAACTTTAAATCTTTGCATTGCCTGCAAAATTTTGAACCTTTTAACACCTGAACCAAGCCCAGAAACATTCCTCATTATGACCCTAACCTCTTTATTAGCCATACAAGTTTACTGGTAAAATTAAATGAGAAAATCCAGAAACCTATTTTTGTGGATCGATTCCCCAACTTAGGTCCGAGCCCCACAAACATATCAAAAGAATCAGAGTTGCCCCCATAACACATGAGATTGTCAACCAAACATATGGATATCATGAACAGTCCATTGAAAACCCCTTCCTTCTCCTTGTTCTTCCATCCTGTTTACCTCCATCTTATATCCCCTCCCCAGTTCCCCAGCTGCCACCACCTCCTTATCTTCTCATACTCCCCCTCATCTCCACTATCAAAACCTCCACTCTGGGTTTCAGGTTGCTACTGCTGCATGGTACTCCATTCTCCCTCCAGAGAAAAAAAAACACCGGAATTTGGTTCCCCTGGCTTGAAAACGTTTTCGAGATTATCTGCCAGCCTATAAAGAGAGCCAATTCCACTCAAGATCAGAGCTTCTGAGTCAGATAAAAACCTAGGAAATCATTTTACAGCCCTCAAAGGATCTCCCAAGTTGCAATCACAGTCTGAACCTTTTCATGGCAGATGTTAAGCATTCTTGAGTTCATGTGGACCAAAAATCTAGGTGTCTTTCACTTGTCTTGGTTAACTGGGTCACAGAAGATCAAGACCAGACCTCTGCAAGCCTGTTTCTATTCTTCTCACATAATCACCATGGCCTGGTGATGTGCTTTATGCTTCAGCTGGGTAGTCAAAGATCTTCACCAAGTTACTGTGGACTCCTCTCAATGTAGCTGAGAATTGAAGAATAAAGCAAATCTGACACTCTACCGTTTGAACACACACTACAGAGAATGCTTTACTGTTCAGGGCCACCACAGCAGAATAATCTGTGAACATCAGAACAGACTGTCTCTCTTATTTAATTTCTCTGTTCTCCCAGTACTTGCAAAGGAGTTCCTCTTTATCTCCATAGTTAAAAACTTTTAAGATCACTGGACAGGGTTGTGTGCACTGGCCCTATGGAGGTATATTATATATTATGTCATAGAACACCTTATACAAGCAAAGGTTAGTTTACTAAATTTTATAAATATACGGATAATAAATCAGCAAAGTAATATCAACACTAAATACAGTATCACAGTAAGCTGTACATAAATAGGTAAATGGGAAACAGACAGAAATAAAGATAGAATATTAATCAAAGGACAACAAAGAACACAAAAAGTACACCTCCCTTATATGTCCTCCTTGTATATAAGCCAGTGTTCATAGAAACCTGGAAGATGCAGGTCTGGGGACTCTGAAAAAGAACCAGCTGTTTGCTCTCTGTTCCTTTCTGCTCATCCAAGTAAAATAAGCAAATGCAATGCTTATATATCCCTCTGCAAGTTAGGAGTTTTAATTTGCACTTTACCCAGGAAGTTACTAGTCTTTTCATATCCCACTTGGTAAAAGACACCAAATGTTTTAACTCCTTATCAGCTCATTGGTAGCTTTATTAGTGTTTAGCATTTGATCTTCCCAGGTGTTAAAAGATACCAAATGTCTTAGACACCAGATGGTCCCTGGGGCCATCCCAGCTCTCCTGTTGCCAGGATGTCCCAGGAAAAACGTGATAGTGCCATGCCTTTATACAATCTTTGTACTTAAATTATATGCAATATATTGACCCACACTCATCAATCATTAGAGCCTGTTCTGATCCATAGTTCTCTATTTGCGGTACAAAGTCTTCCAGGAATCTAGCTAAGCTGCCTATCTTCTTATAGTGGTCTGCATCTGTTTGCCTCTCTAGCCCTTATGCAATGTGCACGCTCTATATAAAAGGGGCCATGTTCTTGCTTTAACCAGACCTTTAGAGTCCCCACTATATCTCAGTCTGCCATCATTGCCAGAAACCCAATCATTCCTAAATTACCCCTGTGGGATCGATTTTCTAATTTATCTTCCAGTTTTTGCTTTGCTAATTGCAGGGTACATACCTCAGTTTCCAGCATTTTCAGCCTGTCATCAACTCCCGATAAATGAGCCTTCACCTTGTTCAATTGCTTAACAGTGTCTAAGAACAGAGTGTGCGTTTCTTCAAATTTTGCATTAACCTTTTCAGATTTCATATCCATGTTGGTAGTCATTGCTGCCACTATCACTGCTGCTATTTCACTGACACTTCTGTCTGCTGGGCTTATCTGATCCACAGCATGCAGCATGTGGCCATCTTGCCATCTCCATCCTGTTGCTTATCTTTTTACTTTCGGGTTGATTTTGCCGCCACTCCCTCAGCAAAGCAGATTAGTTAACCGTGCTGCAGATAGAGGCTGTGTTTATCTACTCTGCAATGTAAGTCACAAATGAAATCTTCACAAAACAGCCACACACTTTTCCTGGAAGCACAGTACAATCATTTCAGTGCAATTTTTGCTTGAAGAGCTGCTCCATGCAGGTTATTCTAGTGTTTTGGTTGTCTTCTTACCGTTAAGGGATTGCCTGTGTTTATCCCATGCTTTTTAAAATTCTGCTATGGCCTTTATCTCTATCATTTCTTCTGGGAGGGCATTCCATTTATCCACCATCTTTTCTCTGAAAAACTATTTCTGATGTTCATGAGTCATTCTACCTCCTCGTAGCTTCAAACTGTGACCCCTAGTGCTACAGCTTATTATCCACTGGATAAGGTTTATTTGTGTGTTAATATCTTTTAGTTAGTCAGATGTCTGAATTGTATCCCTCTGCCACATATTCAGGACCTATAGGAAAGGAGAGATGGGGGGAAAGTGACACAGACATTTAAATACCCAAAAGATAATAACAAATATAGTCTGTTGTGTGTCCCGACCACGGCAGGCCCACGACCAGGCCAAGTCACCTCTGGCACCCCTGTTGCCTCCTCGGGCACTCCTCTGTGGACTTCTCCAGCTCCAGTTCCCAGCGCATGCGCCTTGCCAGCCTTTAAAGGGGCCACAGCGGAAAACTAACCCGCAGCCCCGGAAGATGACGGGTCATCAGGCCCTGCTGCTTAAGGCACAGTCCGCCACCCATTCCTTGCCTTGGGAACAGGTCTCCACGCTAGTCGTGTGCTTCGTTGCTCATCCTCGTTCCTGGTTCCTGTTCCTGACTTCGTTCCTGGTTCCTACCTAGCTTTGCCTTGGTCTGATTACTGGCTTTTACCCTTGCTACGTTTGGACCACACTCAGGACTGATTGCTGGCTTGGACCCTCACTTCATTGGAACTACGCTCAGGACTTATTACTGGCTTTAATCCTCGCTTCATTGGAACTACGCTCAGGACTGATTACTGGCTTTGACCCTTGCTTCATTGGAACTACGCTCAGGACTTATTACTGGCTTTGACCCTCATTTCATTGGAACTACGCTCAGGACTGATTACTGGCTTTGACCCTTGCTTCATTGGAACTATGCTCAGGACTGATTATTGGCTTTGACCCTCGCTTCATTGGATCTATGCTCAGGACTGATTATTGGCTTTGACCCTTGCTTTGTTGGACTACACTCAGGACTGATTACTGGCTTGGACCCTTGCTTTGCTGCACCTCATCTAGCTCTGCTGCCTGCGCCGACTCCAGCCTGTTTGGACCTAGCCTCTGGTATCTCCCTGGACTTGGCCTTTTCAGGCTTAGGCCTTCTGCTGCCCAGGCATCACCTACTCTTTTTCCTGGCCTGTCTTTGCCACCTGGGTCTCTGGACCCTTGCCTCATCCGGACCTGCCTCAGTCACTCCGATACCTCTGCTGGTTCACTAAAATGTGGTGTTTGCAACTATGTCCAAGTTTGTTTCTGCCATGGCAGGCTTCAGGTTTGTGATTTTATTAAAAAAAAGAATATCGCGCATGCGTACACAACTCTCCAAGAAGATGCTTCCCCTCCATCTGACTTCATATCCTTTTCTTCCCTATCTGTTAACCTAATCCTCCCTTGCCTGTCATTTTTATCTCTTAGATATTGTTACAGAGATGATTTTGGACTTTTATTCTTTCAAGGTATACTGCATTTTCCAGAATTGGTTCTGTTTGTAGGGAAAAGCAGTTTATGCCTCCCCTTCTCACTTATTTTAAATATTGGTCCAAGTAAGATTTGAATGTATGATTTTTTCTTGGATGGATGAAACATATCCCCTAGTTAAGAAGCCTTTATCATCTTAGGTGCATCTTTAGTCCTCATTAAGCCCAGAGACACCTTCCTTGCACCAAACTTTCATCCATGATTTGAAACACTTTTGGGGTCATTTATTGAGCTGCAGTATTCTTCCCAAGAGTGGGAAACTACAGTGGGGTTTTCTAAGCTGTGATATTGAGTAGGAAACCACATGGCAAGCCACAGGGGCAAAATACTCCACTGTCTCCGCGAATATCGGCTGTACACCAAACTTTTGAAGTGTGAATTTCACAAAGACTCGGTGCCTTTTCTAGCTTACATCGTGTCTAAGGTGGGTTTTCAAATGGACCCCCACAAACTTGAAAGTATCCAGAATTGGTCTCAACCCACCAGCCTGAAGGCCTTGAGGAGATTCCTGGGGTTCACCAATTATTATCGCAGCTTTATTAAGAACTATTCTTCTTTGACCATACCCTTGACTTGCCAAAAGTCCAGCGGGGGTCTGGGAGCGACCGGCACCATTTTGAATACTGGCAGCCGATGGCCCGTGTGCAGGAGATCGCTCCCGAACCCCTGCTGGACCACCAGGGACTTTTGGTAAGTCTTGTTGGGATCAGGAGGGTCCTCATTCCAGGGGCTAAAAACACGTGCAGTTGGGGTAGATGCTGCCTCTTTCATGGCATCTGATGCTTGCAGTAGGTGTGAACATTTGTTTCCTACGTATTGGTAATCCGCAACGTATACGGCCATATTCATTGTATTTGTGGGGAAGTGAAACATATCGCGATTCCCACGAATACAACGAATCTTCACCAAATTATTTGGGTACTTGCCAGGTTTTTTGTGTACTTGCCAGATTCTTGGGTACTTGCCAGGTTCTTATGGTCTGGATTGGCCACTGTTGGAAACAGGATGCTGGGCTGATGGACCCTTGGTCTGACCCAGTATGGCATTTTCTTATGTTCTTATGTTCTTATTCAGCCATCTAAAGGAGCAAATTTAAACAAAACCCCCACCCTCCTGACCCATCCAAGACTTGCCAAAACTCCCTGGTGGTCCAGCGGGGATCCGGGAGCCATCTTCTGCATTCGGGCTGTCGGCTGCCGGTATTCAAAATGGCGCCAATAGCCTCTGTGACATAGTAAGGGCAAAGGCTATCGGCGCCATTTTGATTACTGGCAGCCGAGGGTGTGAGTTCAGTAGATGGCTCCAGGACCCCTGCTGGACCACCAGGGAGTTTTGGCAAGTCTTGGGGGGGTCAGGAGGGTGGGAGGTTGTAGTTAATTAAATTTTAGCCGGGAAACGAATAAGAATGGAACACATGAACAGATCGGGGCCCCCCTTGCCGAATGCAACGTATCTGCCCCCTCCCCACGAATACGAATACCGAATGTAACGTATGGCGTCCCTCTGCACATCCCTAGCTTGCAGCCAGCAACACATTAGAGATATTTTGTGTTTGTTTACAGATCCAGCGAGGGGCCACCTGGGGCTCAGCTGAGTGCAATGTCCATACTCAGTCTGCTGGCCCCATCAGCCGTTCAGTGCCAGTGATAGGAAAGAGCTGGAAAGTGCTGGCAGCAGTGCACAGGGCTGTGGCAATCAGTCAAGCCCTTACCAGGACATTTGGACCCCCATGGTTTAGAGTAGTAGAAAATGTTTCCCTTACGGCTACAGGAACCGGGTGGGACCTGGAACCTCTGCAGCTGCAGCATGGGTCTGATTCCTCCTGCAATGACTGCCATTCTGCAGATGGGAAAAAGATGGTACCGAGCAGCACTGCCATTCCACGGACCACTAACTGAGAAATACTGCATAGTCTAGCTGAGCAGAATGGAGGTCCACAGACCACCGATCACTAACTGAGAAATACTGCATACTCTAGCTGAGCAGAAGGGAGGTCCACAGACCACGGACCACTAACTGAGAAATACTGCATAGTCTAGCTGAGCAGAAGGGAGGATCTGCTGGTCCACAGACCACTAACTGAGAAATACTGCATAGTCTAGCTGAGCAGAAGGGAGGTCCAGAGACCACGGATCACTAACTGAGAAATACTGCATAGTCTAGCTGAGCAGAAGGGAGGATCTGCCCATCCACAGACCACGGATCACTAACTGAGAAATGCTGCATAGTCTAGCTGAGCAGACGGGAGGACCTGCCAGTCCACAGACCACGGATCACTAACTGAGAAATACTGCATAGTCTAGCTGAGCAGAAGGGAGGCCCACAGACCACGGATCACTAACTGAGAAATACTGCACAGTCTAGCTGAGCAGAAGGGAGGTCCACAGACCACGGATCACTAACTGAGAAATACTGCATAGTCTAGCTGAGCAGAAGGGAGGATCTGCCCGTCCACAGACCACGGATCACTGGCTGACAAACACTGTGCAGTCTGAGGAAAAAGGGAGGTACTGCCAGTCCACAGGCCACGGATCACTGGCTGAGAAATACTGCATAGTCTAGCTGAGCAGAAGGGAGGTCCACAGACCACGGATCACTAACTGAGAAATACTGCATAGTCTAGCTGAGCAGAAGGGAGGATCTGCCGGTCCACAGACCACTGGCTGAGAAACACTCGCTGAGCAAACGGGAGGTTCTGCTTGCAGACCAGATGTGTTAATCTATCATTACCATTTATAAATGACAAATTGTGTTAATCTTACTAAAGGTATTTCCAGCTATAAATCACAGGTGCTGCACTATTCACAGACAAGTCAAAGACTGAATCTGTTTTGGGGCATATGATGCTGATATTGGAAAAATTTGCTAAAGCACAATGTAGCCACTGGGATCAATTTTTATCGTGTGCTGGAAACCTAAAATATTCAATAAGTCATTAGCAAGATTAATGAACGTAATAAAAAAAATGCAAGCTTGTCTTCCATATTTTCTTTGCTTCACTCTACCTAAAAATTGCATTTTAGGATTGCATGACCTAGATTACTTAATTTTTCACAAATTGCTTATTTAAATTAAACTGCATCACATTATTATTTTTTTTTTATCAAAGAAACAATTTAATACTGCTACAGGAATTTTAAAAGAAATTCACTTAGAAAAAGTAAATGCAAAGTATTTACTCCAGACAAAGGGAACATTCTTCTTGCTGGCTCTTTCTGATCCAGCAGTGAACTGATTAGCAGATGTTTGTGTTTGAAGGTCTCTATGTTCTATAAGTAACCCCCTCTTGGTCTGAGATCCCTAATGCAGGACACACAGTCTCAGGGCCACACTCAGACAGAAACGTTCAAATGGCGTGGACCATCCAGTGCTCCTATCATGTGACAGGGGCCGGCCAATGGCACGGATACCCTGTCACATGGTAAGGGCAAAGGCCATCGGCGCCATTTTGATTAGTGGCAGCTGATGGCCTGGGAGCGGGAGATCACTCCTGGGACCCCCACTGGACCACCAGGTACCTGTAAAAAGTTTTTGGAGGGTCGGGAGGGTGGGGGAAGCTAAGGGATTCGTTTTAAAGGGTCAGGGTGGGTTTAGGGGTTATTGTTGTGTGCCGTTTTTCCCGCCCTCCCCCAAAACGATAAGAGAGCCCCCACGATCAATATCATGGGGTTTTCCTATCGTTTTGGGGGAGCCCCCGATTTCTGACGATTTTGAAAATATCGTACAATATTTTCAATCGTCCGAAGCCCAATTCACATCCCTAATAATAGAGCATAAGAGGCAACATAAGAAACAAGACTTGAGAGATAAAATATTGTTGAACTTAGATAAGGGTAATCTGAGGGGAGCTTTTGCGACCCCTTGTATATTGAATTAATATGCCTTGCGAGAATACCATATTGGAGAAGGAAAACTAGGTCTGAATAATTATTATTATTGTTGTTGATTATGAGTAAGTATGCTGATAAGTGTATATTTTGGGTATGTAGTGTATGTGCATATGCTGATGTGTGCATATACTGTGTTTGCTGTGTATAAGGTAGCTAGTAAGCAGTAGGTAGGACGTTGGGAACCAGTGATTGGCTCCCATGCAAATTGTGATCAACTCACCTGTACTTTCGCGCCCAAACCCTGCTTTAAATACCTTGGCTGCATTGAGGGTCATTGCACTCCCTGCCATGTTGAAAAATCTTTGCACCCAGGTATGTAATAATTGTTTACTTTACTAATCCTCATATCGGCGTTAAGTCCATTGTTTTGCCCTGATCATTTAATTGTTTCATTTACAGATTGTCATAAAATTTGTTGGTCCCTCCCGATGCAGCTACCGGCGAAACACAGGACCGTGTCGGGGGACTTTTGTAAACAGTTCTTGTTTGAAATGTAATGCAGTGGAGTTGCCACAATAAAATCTATAATTGACTTATGCACAAAAGTGTTTGAAAATATTCTGATTGGGACTTAAATCCTGTTTATCTGCACTTTCTCTGGTTGGATTTTTCTGAAGTGCAGTACTTGCTCGTCTCTTTGTTAGACTTCAATTACCCCAATATAGACTGGGTAAATGTATCATCGGGACACGCTAGAGAGATAATGTTCCTGGATGGAATAAATGATAGCTTTATGGAGCAATTGGTTCAGGAACCAACAAGAGAGGGAGCAATTTTAGATCTAATTCTCAGTGGAGCACAGGACTTGGTGAGAGAGGTAACGGTGGTGGGGCCGTTTGGCAATAGTGATCATAATATCATCAAATTTGATTTAATGACTGGAAGAGGAACAATGTGCAAATCCAAGGCTCTCGTGCTAAACTTTCAAAAGGGAAACTTTGATAAAATGAGAAAAATTGTTAGAAAAAAACTGAAAGGAGCAGCTACAAAAGTAAAAAATGTCCAAGAGGCGTGGTCATTGTTAAAAAATAAAATTCTATAAGCACAGTCCAGATGTATTCCACACATTAAGAAAGGTGGAAAGAAGGCAAAATGATTACCGGCATGGTTAAAAGGGGAGGTGAAAGAAGCTATTTTAGCCAAAAGATCTTCATTCAAAAATTGGAAGAAGGATACAACAGAAGAAAATAGGATAAAGCATAAACATTGGCAAGTTAAATGTAAGACATTGATAAAACAGGCTAAGAGAGAATTTGAAAAGAAGTTGGCTGTAGAGGCAAAAACTCACAGTAAAAACTTTTTAAAATATATCCGAAGCAGAAAGCCTGTGAGGGAATCAGTTGGACCGTTAGATGATCGAGAGGTTAAAGGGGCACTTAGAGAAGATAAGGCCATCGCAGAATGATTAAATGATTTCTTTGCTTCGGTGTTTACTGAAGAGGATGTTGGGGATGTACCCGTAATAGAGAAGGTTTTCATGGGTAATGATTCAGATGGACTGAATCAAATCACGGTGAACCTAGAAGATGTGACAAACTGAAGAGTAGTAAATCACCTGGACCAGATGGTATACACCCTAGAGTTCTGAAGGAACTAAAAAATGAAATTTCAGACCTATGGTAAAAATGTGTAACCTATCATTAAAATCATCCATTGTACCTGAAGATTGGAGGATAGCACATGTAACCCCAATATTTGAAAAGGGCTCCAGGGGCGATCCGGGAAACTACAGACTGGTTAGCCTGACTTCAGTGCCAGGAAAAATAGTGGAAAGTGTTCTAAACATCAAAATCACAGACTTATAGAAAGACATGGTTTAATGGAACAAAGTCAGCATGGCTTTACCCAGGGCAAGTCTTGCCTCACAAATCTGCTTCACTTTTTTGAAGGAGCTAATAAACACGTGGATAAAGGTGAACCGGTAGATGTAGTATACTTGGATTTTCAGAAGGTGTTTGACAAAGATCCTCATCAGAGGCTTCTAGGAAAAGTAAAATGTCATGGGATAGGTGGTGATGTCCTTTCATGGATTGCAAACTGGCTAAAAGACAGGAAACAGAGAGTAGGATTAAATGGACAATTTTCTCAGTGGAAGGGAGTGGACAGTGGAGTGCCTCAGGGATCTGTATTGGGACCTTTACTTTTCAATATATTTATAAATGATCTGGAAAGAAATACGAGTGAGATAATCAAATTTGCAGATGACACAAAATTGTTCAGAGTTGTTAAATCACAAGCAGATTGTGATAAATTGCAGGAAGACCGTGTGAGACTGGAAAATTGGGCAGCCAAATGGCAGTTGAAATTTAATGTGGATAAGTGCAAGGTGATGCATATAGGGAAAAATAACCCATGCTACAATTACTAAGGATGTGAATCATTTTTTGACGATTTAAAAAAATCCTCCGATATTTTTTTAAATCGTCAAAAATCGTTAGAGTGCACGATACAATAGAAATTCCCCCGATTTATCGTGAAAAATCGTTAATGGGTTAGTGTCCACTAACGGGAGTTATTTGGGGGGAGGGTGGGAAAACCAGCACACCAAAACAACCCCTAAACCCACCCTGACCCTTTAAAACTAAACCCCTCCCGAACACCCCCAAAACCTTTTACGAGTACCTGCTGGTCCAGTGGAAGCTCCAGGACCGATCTCCTGCTCTTGGGCCATCGGCGCCATTTTGGCTGCCACTAATAAAAATGGAGACGATGGCCCGATAAAAAAAAAACCCACCGACCCTTTAAAAATGACCCCTTTGCTTCCTCCACCCTGGTGGTCCAGTGGGGGCGCGGGGAGTGATTTCCCGCTCTCAGGCTGTTAGCTGCCACTAATCAAAATGGTGCCGATGGCCCTTTGCCCTTACCATGTAACAGGGTATCCGTGCCATTGGCCGGATCCTGTCACATGGTAGGAGCACTGGATAGCCGGCGCCATCTTGTGCTCCTACCATGTGACAGGGGCTGACCAATGGAACCGGTAGCCCCTGTGAACATAGTAAGGGCAAAGGCTATCGGTGCCATTTTGAATACTGGCAGCGGACGGTCCGAGTGCAGGAAGTCACTCCCGGACCCCTGCTGGACCACCAGGGGCTTTTGGCAAGTCTTGGGGGACCCTCTTGACCCCCACAAGACTTGCCAAAAGTCCAGCGGGGGGCCGGGAGCGACCTCCTGCACTCGGACCGTCGGCTGCCAGTATTCAAAATGGCACCAATAGCCTTTTCCTTTACTATGTCACAGGGGCTAATGGTGCCATTGGTCAGCCCCTGTCACATGGTAGGAGCACAAGATGGCACCAGCCATCTAGTGCTCCTACCACATGACAGGATCCGGCCAATGGCACGGATACCCTGTCACATGGTAAGAGCAAAGGGCCATCAGTGCCATTTTGATTAGTGGCAGCTGACGGCCCAGGAGCGGGAGGATGGCCTGGAGCGGGAGATCGCTCCCGGGACCCTCACTGGACCACCAGGTACCTGTAAAAAGTTTTTGGGTGGGTCGGGAGGGTGGGGGAAGCTAAGGGGTTAGCTTTAAAGGGTCGGAGTGGGTTTTTTGTTTATCAGCTGGGGCGCAGCTGATAAACGAAACCGCGATCAGGCCCGATGAAAAAAACCCCACATGTGAATCTGAACCGGAATCCGAACCGATTCCGGTTCCGATTCACATCTCTAATAATTACACAATGTTGGGTTCCATATTAGGTGCTACAACCCAAGAAAGAGATCTAGGCGTCATAGTGGATAACACATTGAAATCGTCGGTTCAGTGTGCTGTGGCAGTCAAAAAAGCAAACAGAATGTTGGGAATTATTAGGAAGAGAATGGTTAATAAAACGAAAATTTCATAATGCCTCTGTATCGCTCCATGGTGAGACCGCACCTTGAATACTGTGTACAATTCTGGTCGCCGCATCGCAAAAAAGATATAATTGCGATGGAGAAGGTACAGAGAAGGGCTACCAAAATGATAAGGGGAGTGGAGTGGAACAGCTCCCCTATGAGGAAAGACTAAAGAGGTTAGGACTTTTCAGCTTGGAGAAGAGACGGCTGAGGGGGGATACAATATAGATGTTTAAAATTATGAGAGGTCTAGAACAGGTGGATGTGAATCGGTTATTTACTCTTTCAGATAGTAGAAAGACTAGGGGGCACTCCATGAAGTTAGCATGGGGCACATTTAAAATTAATCATAGAAAGTTCTTTTTTACTCAACGCACAATTAAGCTCTGGAATTTTTTGCCAGAGGATGTGGTTAGTGCAGTTAGTATAGCAGTGTTTAAAAAAGGATTGGATATGTTCTTGGAGGAGAAGTCCATTACATGCTATTAAGTTCACTTAGAGAATAGCCACTGCCATTAGCAATGGTAACATGGAATAGACTTAATTTTTGGGTACTTGCCAGGTTCTTATGGCCTGGATTGGCCACTGTTGAAAACAGGATGCTGGCTTGATGGACCCTTGGTCTGATCAAGAATGGCATTTTCTTATGTCCTTATGTTCTTATGTGTATATGTTGTGCATGTATAGGTTGATTATGAGTAAGTAGGCTGATAAATGTATATTTTGGGCATGTAGTGCATTGCATATGCTGATGTGTGCATATACTGTGTTTGCTGTGTATAAGTGTATGCTATGTGTATATGTTGTGCATGAATAGGTTGATTATGAGTAAGTATGCTGATAACTGTATATTTTGGGCATGTAGTGTATGTGCATATGCTGATGTGTGCATATACTGTGTTTGCTGTGTGCAAGTATGTCTGCTGTGTGTATGTTGTGCATGAATAAGTTGATTATGAGTAAGTATGTTGTTAAGTGTATATTTTATTTATTTATTTATTTAGAATTTTTCTATTCCGGCATTCATGTGGCAAAGACGTATCACGTGGGTTTACATTGAAACAGTTGTTGAATAATAGCATTACAAGTAACAAGTGCTAAGCAACTGGGAGCCGGGGTAATAACTGGGGATGCATACAGTCTGAAACATTAACAATCAAAGATCGCAATAAACATTAATTTGCGATTACATTAAACTAAAAATAATAAAATTGCAACATAATCAAGAAAGAAAAAATTTAACACTGGATTGCAAAAATAACATAAGGAATTAAGAATTAAAGGTTAACTGTTAATAATTACAGTTAGCAAGTGGCAAGCACGACATTTAACCGGAGGAAGGAGTACATTAAGGAGTTTTGTCCAAAGCATATTTTACAGAAGGAGAAGAGATCGGAGGGTTATGGAAAGGCTTGGCTGAATAACCATGTTTTAAGTTTTTTTTTGAAGGTCTGTGTGCAAGGTTCTTGGCGGAGGTCTGGGGGGATAGCATTCCATTGTGGGGGACCAGCTGTAGAAAGAGCGCATTTCCTTAGCAAGGTCTTGGCTGGGGGGGGGGGGGTGTAGAGTGTACCTTTGTAGAAACTTCTAACTGGTCTGGAGGAAGAGTGGGGCTGAAGAAGTATATTTAGATCAAGTGGTGAGAGATTGTGAAGAGCTTTGTGGATGATTGTTAGGACTTTATATAGAATTCTGAATTTGATAGGTAACCAATGGAGGTTCCGGAGGATAGGAGTAATGTGCTCTCTTTTTTTGGTGTTGGACAGAATTGTGGCGGCCGAGTTCTCTACCATCTGCAAGGGTCTTATGTGGTTGGCTGGGAGTCCGAGAAGGAGGGAGTTGCAGTAGTCGATTTTTGAAAAGATGATGGATTGCAGTACCGTGCGGTAATTCTGAAAGTGGAGAAGTGGTCTCAATTTTTTTTAGGACCTATAATTTGAAGAAACATTCCTTTGTGGTATTGTTGATGAATTTTTTAAGGTTTAGGTGATTGTCCAGGATGACACCCAGGTCTCTTACTTGTGTGGGGAGGCTTGATTGGGAGGTAAATAGAATGTTGGCTGTTCCTTGGCCGTCGTCCTGAGCGATGATGAGGATCTCTGTCTTATTGGTGTTTAAAACTAAGTTAAGGCTGGAGAGCAGATGGTTGATTGATTGAAGGCAGCTGTTCCAGAAGCTGAGGGTCTTGGGGAGGGACTCTGTGATCGGGATGAGTATTTGGAAGTCGTCTGCATAGATATAGTGAGTCAGTTTCAGGTTAGTGAGTAACTTACAGAGTGGGAGGAGGTAGATGTTGAACAGAGTTGGTGAAAGAAAAGATCCTTGAGGGACTCCCAGAGTGGAGCTGAACGGGTGGGATTCTTTGTTGTTGATTTTTACTTTGAAGAGCCTGTTGCTTAGGAATGATTTAAACCAACTGAGCACAGCTCTGGTGATGCCTATTTCTACTAGACGGTCTAGAAGAATTGAGTGGTTCACTGTGTCAAAGGCCGCTGAAAGATGTAAGAGAGCGAGAAGGAGCGGTTGTTTGGTTTCTAGGTTCAGAAGGATGGTGTCTGTTAGCGAGAGTAAGAGAGATTCGGTGTTCAACTCTTTGCGGAAACCGAACTGCAATGGGGCGAGGATCCTGTATTCATCAAGATATTCTGTGAGTTGTTTGTTGACAATTTTTTCCAGGAGTTTGGCTATGAAAGGTAAGTTGGCTATAGGGCAGAAGTTTGCTAGATCGGATTTTTTAATAGGGGTTTGAGACTGGCAAGTTTTAGAGAGTCTGGTACTATCCCTTGTGATAGGGAGCAGTTTATGATTTGAGCAATGGGCTTCGCAATGGTATTGGAGATGGAGATAAGTAGGTTTGGAGGTATCGAGTCTGAAGGGTGAGAGGAGGGTTTTAGCTTCTTGAGAATGTTTTCAATCTCCAGAGAGGAAGTGTGTTCAAAAGTTTCAAATGTCGTTTCACGATGTGTTGTAAAGGTGAGGGGGGGGGGGGGGGGCTGGCGATTGGTTGAGATAAGCGGGGTTATTAGGTTGGTGATTTTTTTTTTAAGTAAGTAGCGAGTTCTGCAGCTTTGCTTAGTGCTTGGTCGTCCGGTATAGTAGGTGGGAGATGGTTTGGTGAGAGCTGAGACATAGGAGAAAAGAGCTCTAGAGTCAAAGATAAAGTGATGGATTTTTTGGGTGAAAATATCTCTTTGTTTTAATGATGGAGTTCCTATAGCGGTGCATTAGAGATTTGTAGGCTGTCAGGGTCATTGTGGTAGGGTTTTTCCGCCATCTGTGTTCTTTGTTTCTAAGCTCTTGTTTTAGGGTTTTCAGTTCTGGAGTGAACCAGGGTTTTCTGTTATCAGGTTTGCTGTGTTGTACTTTCATGGTTACGGGGCAGGATTGCTCTGCTATTTTGTTGGTAATATTGAACCAGGAGGTAGTGGCTGCAGTTGCATCTGAGAGATCAAGGTGGGCTAGTTCTTTAGAGAGGCTGGCGCTGAGGTTGTCCAGGTAGCAGGGTTTCTTGAATTGCACTGATGTTTTTGGGAAAGCGTGAGATGGGGTGTTAGTGTTCTCAAGGACCGTAGTAATCATCCAGTGGTCGGACCAAGGGACTGGTGAGCATATGGGCTTGGAGGCTATAGTAATGCTTTCATTTAGGAAGATTAAGTCCAGGGTATGTCCTGCTTTGTGAGTGGGGCTATTGATGATTTGTCTGAAGCCCATGTAGCTGAGAGAGGAGAGGAATATTTCACAGTTGGGGGATTGAGGAATGGCGTCGACGTGTAGGTTAAAATCTCCCATAATTATGGCTGGAACATCTGTGTTTATGTGTTTTGTGATGCGTTCAATAAGGGGAGAAGGGTCAGTGTCTAGAAGCCCTGGGAGGCATAGATTAGGCATATTTGGAGGTGTTTGGATTTGAAGATGGAGAATTCGAGTTTTGAGGCTGAGTTTGAGAGGTGAAGAGTTAATCTTAGATCTTTCTTGGCGGCTAGAAGTAGGCCGCCACCTCTTTTTGTTTTGAGTCTAGGGATTGAGAAAAGATCATATAGGTGTATGGGGAGTTGGTTGATTACAGCTATGTCAGTGGGTTTCAGCCACGTTTCTGTGATTGCGCATATGTCTGGTTTGGCGTCAAGCAGATAATCATTTATGATGTGGGTTTTCTTCGAGATGGATTGGGCATTGAACAGGGTTAGTGAAAAAAGAGAGAGGCCCAGTAATTGAGTGAGAAGAGATGCCATGATGGGAATAAGCCTCTTCTGTTGGATGGTGAGAAAGGAGTTGGGTTTAGAGCAGTTTCTGCAGTGGTTACTGATGATAGGGATGTGGAAAGTGTGCATCCTTGGAGAAGAAGGGATAAGGTAGTAGTTTGAAGAGGAGGGTATGGAAATGTCCTGTCCTCAGAAGTTAAAGTAGGGTCTAGGCCTGTGATGACGAAGTCTGAGGTGTGTGTGTGTGTGTGGGGGGGGGGAAGGATCCACAAAGGGGCGTGCCCCTTTGTCGCACTCCTTCGGTGCGCGGCGCCTGGAGGGAGTGCTGGGGTTTAAAGCCCCCAAAGTCGCCTCCCTATTGGTGGTCAGGCTTCCCTCCCTCTGGTTGGCTGCTGCCTGGGGTGGAGGCGGGGCGCGTGTTAGGAAGAGCCGCTGGGATCGGAGAGCCTCGTGGCCGGTGGGGGAGACATCGGCAGTAAGTGATTGAATTTGCAGGCCTTACCCCGATGGGCTCTCGCGCCGGCTGCGCAGGCCCTAGCTCCCACCCCTGTCCGGTCATCTGTTTCGCGGGTCCGTTGGGTCTGGGGCACGTGGGTAAGAGGGCGCCTGGAGGGAGTGCTGGGGTTTAAAGCCCCCGAAGTCACCTCCCTATTGGTGGTCAGGCTTCCCTCTCTCTGGTTGGCTGCTGCCCGGGGTGGAGGCGGGGCGCGTGTTAGGAGGAGCCGCCGGGATCGGAGAGCCTCGTGGGCATGTAGTGTATGTGCATATGCTGATGTGTGCATATACTGTGTTTGAAGTGTATGAGTGTATGCTATGTGTATATGTTGTGCATGTATAAGTTGATTATGAGTAAGTATGCTGATAAGTGTTTATTTTGGGCATGTAGTGTATATGCATATGCTGATGTGTGCATATACTGTGTTTGAAGTGTATGAGTGTATGCTATGTGTATATGTTGTGCATGTATAAGTTGATTATGAGTAAGTATGCTGATAAGTGTTTATTTTGGGCATGTAGTGTATATGCATATGCTGATGTGTGCATATACTGGGTTTGTTGTGTACGAGTATGTATGCTGTGTGTATATGTTGTACATGTATAAGTTGATTATAAGTGAGTATATTGATGTGTGTATATTTTGTGTTCCAGATGCCCCACAGACGCCTTAGCAACAGGTCTCCTGGCATTCTTGTTGTTACTCTTATGCATTCCTGCCTTGTTCCTGCCTAGTCAGTGCCTGGTCTCTTCCCCTTCTGTTCTGAGTCTGTTCACTGGTCTCTCTGTAGTCTTTCTTGCTTGTCCTAGTTTCCTCTGCCTGATTCTTTGGTTTTGACCTCAGTTTGGATTGGTCTTTGCTGATTGCTGCTTGGACCTGACCCCTCACTTGGACCTTACCTTGCTTGCGTGCTGCCTGCCCCAACTTTTGGCCTGTTCCTCATCCTTGCTGTCTGCTGATGTCCTGACCTCTAGCTTGCCTACAGTCTCCACTGACTACTGTCTGCCTCAACCCATGCTTCCCTGGACCTATGTCATTAGATTGCTCTAGGGACGTAAGTCCCAAGGGCTCAACCTGTGTGGAAAGGGGCTGGTAAAAGTGAAGTTCCAGTCTGTCCTCCAACAGGGTATCTCTGCCAGCTGATAGGGTTGGACCTAATGGGCTTGCTCAGTAGGTGGCACCAACATCCCCTCAGTAACAAGGGTCCACAATTCCGACAGGCATTACGGTTTGCTGAAACCATGGACTTAGCAGAACTCAGTGCATTTCAAGTCATCCCGGACCTAGCTGAATGGATCCAGCAGCAGCAGGTTATCCTCAACCAGGTCACTTGGCTCTTAGAGAGACTAACCATCTGCACGGATACCTTAGTAGCGGCACAGGCACAGCTTGAGGTTTTGTCACCCCCTCCCAGACTGGTGTCGCCTCCCAGGGCAGGTCCACAACTTCCATCTCCCCCAAGCTACAGTGCTGCATATGTTTTGAATTATAGCCGGCGTTTTTCCCCATAGATTGCACCAAGATTACATACATGATATCCCTGCTTGGCAGTAAGGCTCTCAACTATGCTTCACCCTTATAGGAAAGGGATGATCTGTTGCTAGAAAACCTTCCTGACTTCTTTTGCCAGTTCAAGCTTATATTCAAGCAGCCTGGTCGGGCCTCTTCCATGGCAGCCAAAATTCTGAAGATCAGCCAGGGGTCGTGTATTTTCAGGGAGAATGCGATCCATTCCACACACTGGCATCAGATTTGCTGTGGGTGAAGACAGCCTCACTGCCATATTCTGGCAGAGTTTCTCTCATTGAATGAAGGATGAGATGGCAGGATGGGAGGTCCCCCACCACCTTGGAAACTCTCATCTCTTTGGCTAACTAAATTGACTGATGTCTCCAGGCTTGAGCTCATGAAGCCAAGATATCACAACACACATTGATGCTGGTGTCTTACTTCCAGACTCCCTCAGTGACACTCACCACTCCAGACCCGAAGACATAGAAGAGCCAATGCAGTTGGGCGGGGCCAGAGTCTCCCCCAAGGAGAAGCTCCACTGGTAACATCAGGGATTATGTGTGTATTGTGCTGGACAAGGGCACTTGGTGTCACAGTACCTTCTAAATTCGGGAAACTTTCATGCCTAGAGTTGGCCAGGGAGATAACTCTAGGTTATACCATGGTCTCTCCTCCACTCCTTGTCTCCATCTATATCTTTTTGGAGCATGGTTCACTGTCACTGAAGCCTTCCTGGACTCGGGCAGAGAGGAAAATGAATTGCTGAGGCTCTAGTCCACCAGCACAGGATCTTCACCACTATGCTTCAGCAGCCTATGACCTTTGCTTCAGTTTATGAGGACCTGTTCCCAGGCCACCTCACTGAAGTGACCAAGCCATTGATCTTCCAGTCTGAGGTTCTCTACATGAAGACTATCTCCCTGTATGTGATACCATGGGACATGAACCTGCTCATCCTGGGTCTAGACTGGCTTTGATTATATCAACCAGTGTCAACTGGGAATCCATGGAGTTGGCCTGCTGGGGACCCAACTGCTAGACTAAGTGTTTTCCTATCAAATGGCCACCATCCATACTGACCGTGGCTACTGCCACACATGGGCTTCCATTGCAATATGCGGCATTTGCAGATGTTTTCTCCAAGAATCAGAGTGAATTCTTGCCTCCTCACAAGAAATTCAATTGTATCATTGATCTCCTTCCCACAAGATGCCACCCTGAGATCAATTATACTCACTGTCAGCCCCTGAGATGGAGGTGATGAGCAAGTACATCATAGAAAATTTGGACTATGGATTTATCTGCCCATCTTCCTTGCCTGCTGGAGCAGGCTTCTTCTTTGTGGGCAAAAATAATGGTTCTTTACACCACCGCATACATTACAGGGGTCTCAATTCCATCAAAAGGAAAAAATGTTACCTGATCCCTTTGATATTGGAGCTATTCAACCAACTGTGAAGAGTTAGAGTTTTTGCTCTCTGAAAGAACAGGTGGCTGAGGAGGAAAGGACTACCCCTCCAGTTGTTATCATGATGCATGACTCGAGAACAATTGCCTTGGTTCTCGAGTCCTCCAAGGGCAGCATAAGCTATAATCACACACAACTGTGGAAGAGCACCAGATTGGGACAGGTCTAGGCACTAAAGCTTCCCACACCTTAAAAAAAGAGGCTGGCAAGGGAAGCACTAAATTAATGCAAATAGGCTGTAGAGAGGGCTTCCCCCAGATCTGTCCAGGCAGCAGAAATGCATTTTGAATAGGTTGTCTCAGTGATTACCATGGTCTTTCAATGGGCCCTGTTGTAGTTCACCTCTGCAGTTGTCTGTGGATTAGCTAACAGGATCATGAGTTAGGTTTTGAGTGTATTACCTGTAGAGGAGAACACAGAAAAGAGCAGTGTTAGATAACCTTTAGCGTTGGACAACAGAGTGTTGAAATTGGCAGTCTGTGGGCCCATCCCGTGGACTGCCGCTCTTACCTCCAGCCTGGATCCTGGCGCACAGCTTCCTGATACTTCAGCTGACCTCCCCAGTGAGGACGTGGCCGTCAAACACAGCATGGCTAGGCCAACAGTGCTGCCACCGCAGACAATGTTAAAAGGATTCTTTAGGTGTGTGTGTGTGTACGCCCAACTAGCTAGCAATTAAAGGGTCCATGGTGGGAAATTCCCTACAGCGCCCTTTGATGACATCAGACTCTTTCAGTATTTAAGGCAACCTCTCCCTGCAGCCTATGCCTCTGCAATAGGTTGATTCCTCCCGAAGAAGTGCTTTGCCTCCTCATTCCTGGTTCCTGCTTCCTGGTTTCCATTGTGTGTCCTTCCTGTGCTCTTGTCTCCTGTTCCTGGTTCCTTGGCAGTCTAGTTTGTCTCCTGAGTTCTTGTCTTCATGGTCAGTCTGTCTTTAGTCTTTCTTCAGCATCTTGTCTTGCTCCCTTGTCCTCTTTTCTCCTCTTCATTCCTCATCTCTTTGGATTGGACGTATGGCTTTGATCTCGGACCAGACTTGTGGCATTTACTTGGATTGGAATTCTGGCTTGATCTCCACCCATGATTTGCCTACCAGTCCCCCCCCCTAGTACACTGGAAATCTGAAGCAGTGCCAAGGTTTCTTGAGCCAGTGCTTCATGCATTTCTTCCTCCAGCCAGCACTATTTCCCATTGATTCTGTCAAGACCACCTTCATGCTTTCTCTGTTGGATGGAAAGGGCTTGGCCTGGGCCTCTCTTTTGTGGGAGCGAGGGGATCCCTTCGTCAACATCTGCAACAATTTGTCAAGGCCTTTAAACTCATCTTTAATGAACCCAGCCAGTTGGCCATGATGGCCATGATGGGTGCTACAACCCAAGAAAGAGATCTAGGTGTCATAGTGGATAACACATTGAAATCGTCGGTACAGTGTGCTGCGGCAGTCAAAAAAGCAAACAGAATGTTGGGAATTATTAGAAAGGGAATGGTGAATAAAACGGAAAATGTCATAATGCCTCTGTATCGCTCCATGGTGAGACCGCACCTTGAATACTGTGTACAATTCTGGTCGCCGCATCTCAAAAAAGATATAATTGCGATGGAGAAGGTACAGAGAAGGGCTACCAAAATGATAAGGGGAATGGAACAACTCTCCTATGAGGAAAGACTAAAGAGGTTAGGACTTTTCAGCTTGGAGAAGAGACGACTGAGGGGGGATATGATAGAGGTGTTTAAAATCATGAGAGGTCTAGAACGGGTAGATGTGAATCGGTTATTTACTCTTTCGGATAGTAGAAAGACTAGGGGGGCACTCCATGAAGTTAGCATGGGGCACATTTAAAACTAATCGGAGAAAGTTCTTTTTTACTCAACGCACAATTAGACTCTGGAATTTGTTGCCGGAGGATGTGGTTAGTGCAGTTAATATAGTTGTGTTTAAAAAAGGATTGGATAAGTTCTTGGAGGAGAAGTCCATTACCTGCTATTAAGTTCACTTAGAGAATAGCCATTGCCATTAGCAATGGTTACATGGAATAGACTTAGTTTTTGGGTACTTGCCAGGTTCTTATGGCCTGGATTGGCCACTGTTGGAAACAGGATGCTGGGCTTGATGGACCCTTGGTCTGACCCAGTATGGCATTTTCTTATGTTCTTATGTTCTTATGGGTTCAGACCTCCTTCACCTTCGTCTGGGCAATGGGCCCTTAATGGACTATGCAACTGAGTTCTGGATCATGGCCACAGAGCTGAACTGGGGAGAGGACAGCCTCTGTAGCATTTTTATGGAGGGGCTGTAATCCCAGGTTAAACACAAGCTAGTCGTTTGCGAGTTTCCTGAATCCCTAGATGGCCTTATTGATTTGGCTGGGAAAATCAAATGCTACCTCCTGCAATGGGCCCGGAAACTCCACCCACCATGCAGACATTTTTCGTTGACTCCTTCATTTTCATGTCCTCTTTCTTCTGCTCCAATGGCAGCCCCAGCCCAGGCATGACCAGAAGAACTGATGCAGCTCAGACAGGGACTCCTCAATCCTGAAGAAAGGCTCCACAACACTAAATGGGACCCAGTTTCTACTGTGCCAGGACCAGGCACCAGCTTGAGTCCTGCCTACTGAAGCTGGGAAACTAACAATTCTAGGATCTGGTGGGGAGGATATCCTAGGCTTCCGTGAATAACCAAGAATTTCCCCACCCAGGCATTGGTTGATTCTGACGCTGGAGGGAACTTCATAATGAAATCCCTTATTGACCACTTACAGCTTCCCTTAGTTGCCAGAAAGACACCCTTTTTCATCTCCTCCATTCACGGGGATCCTCTTCCCAGTCAGATCACCTTGGCTATGGCACCCTTGCACCTACGCACCGGTTTGCTACACATGGAGAGCATATTCTTCCATATCATCAACAATGCGGTACATACCATTTTGCTGGGTTTACCCTGGTTGCAACTCCACTCTCCACACTTTGACTGGGGTTCACTGCAACTGATGATCTGGAGCTTCCATTGCCACAACTCGTGCCTGCAACACATTGAACCACCATCTCGCTTCTCCTTGATGACAACCCTGGTAGGGTACACTGATTATATTGACATGTTCTCTAAGAAGGAGGCTGAGACTCTACATTCCCTTGGGTGTATGACTGTGCCATCGATCTGCTACCTAACACTGAACCACCTCATGGGAGAATATATCTCTTATCCACCCTGAATACAAAAATGATGTCAGAGTACATCAAAGAAATCCTTGACTGGGGTTTCATTATGCCATCCACAACTTCCACCAAGGCAGGTTTCTTCTTTGTCTCCAAAAATGATGGCTCATTACGTCCATTTATTGATTATAGGGGATTGAATGCAATAAATGAAAAAGGACCAGTACCCTTTACCACTCATTTCCAAGTTATATGCTGTAAACATTGCAAATTCCGAATCATCACACATCCCCCTTACCCAAGGCATCCCACAGGGCTCTTCACTATCCTCCACGCTCTTTAATATATAGAAACATAGAAACATAGAAATGACGGCAGAAGAAGACCAAACGGCCCATCCAGTCTGCCCAGCAAGCTTCACACATTTTTTCTCTCATACTTATCTGTTTCTCTTAGCTCTTGGTTCTATTTCCCTTCCACCCCCACCATTGAAATATCTAGCTTGATTAGTTAGGGGTAGTAGGGGTAGTAACCGCTGCAATAAGCAAGCTACACCCATGCTTATTTGTTTTACCCAGACTATGTTATACAGTCCTTATTGGTTGTTTTTCTTCTCCCCTGCTGTTGAAGCAGGGAGCTATGCTAGAAATGCGTGATGTATCAGTCTTCTCCCATGCCGTTGAAGCAGAGAGCCATGCTGGATATGCATCGAAAGTGAAGTATCAGACACATTTGGTTTGGGGTAGTAACCGCCGTAACAAGCCAGCTACTCCCCGCTTTGTGAGTGCGAACCCTTTTTTCTTCTCCCCTGCCGTTGAAGCAGAGAACTATGCTGTATATGCATTGAAGGTGAAGTACCACTCTGACTCCTCCTCTCCGAACTTGGTCTTAAGTTTTTTATGCAGACGATGTCCAAATCCTCATCCCTATCCAAGAATCCCTCACCAAATCTTTTACTTTTTGGGGAAACTTGCCTCGTCTCCACTAACTCCCTACTCTCTAACCTCCACCTTGCTTTAAACTCCTCCAAAACTGAACTGTATGACTGTATGACTCACCCTAACCGGACGCCACCATCTGCTTGTGACCTCACCCTTCCCTCAAATGCTTTTCCCTACTTCGTGCGAGATCTCGGTGTCTCCCTAGACCACCAACTAAACTTCAAAACCCACATTAACACAATCATAAAGGGAGGATTTTTCAAGCTCCATATCCTCAAAAAAGTTATACCCCTACTCCATTCGCAAGACTTCCGCACAGTCCTGCAAGCGACAATGCTATAAAAAATGGATTACTGCAATTCCTTACTTCTAGGCCTCCCCTAACTCTACTATTAGACCCCTGCAAATGTTACAGAATGCTATGGCAAGAATCCTTACAAATACACGCAAAGCCGACCACATTACCCCTATTCTCAAGGAATTCCATTGGCTTCCCATCTCCTCCCTCATCAGATACAAAACCCTCACCATTATTCACAACTCCCTGCACAACCACAATCACTCCTGGCTTGAGGATTCCCTTCAATTTCACTCCTCCAATCGTCCTATTAGAACCGTACTCTCAGAAACCCTCTACACCCCTTCCCTTAAATGTACTCACCACACCTCCACCAGAGAAAGAGCCCTATCCATTGCAGGCCCCTCCCTCTGGAACATTGCCACTTGAGCTCCGACTAGAACCACGCATTCGGAAATTCAAAACAGGGGTTAAAACATGGCTCTTTAACATGGCCTACCCTGATCCGGATCCTAAGTAGTCCCCCTGCTTCAGAGAAAGAGCCCTTGCCATTAACGTACTCATAGCCTTCTCCTTTATTCCTTTAATTATACTCTGTTTTGTCTCCCATTTCTCTTCACCTCCTTATTTACCCCATTTATACCCCTTTCCCCCTTCCCCTGTCCTTATACCCTACCTTTTTCCCTATAGTAACCCTTTTATACCCCTTTTATTTTACCCCCCTCCGCTATCCTTTAAACTTTACTTTTCCCTATAGCAACCCTGCTAGTCTATATATAGTTGCCTTTCTGAATGCATAATTTGTAATTTCATATATAGTGTCTCGTTAAAGGTAATGTATATTATTGTCTATAATACTTTTTGGAGTGTATAATTTATATAAGGTTATACACAGTCCCTTACTGAGTGTATAATTTGCAATGCTACTTATTATGTTCTTCTGTTGTTTTCCATCAGGTACTGTTCCTTTTCTCCTCTTCCTGTTTTTCCCTCTCTTCTCTCGCCCCTTCTCTCTTCCTATCTGCTCCCTCTCCCTCCACCCTGTTTTTTTGTAATTTCCTCCTTCAGTTATATTGTAAACCGGCATGATGTACCCACGAATGTCGATATATAAAAGCAAATAAATAAAATAAAATAAATAAATCTCCAGGGATCTAGAGTACTTACAAAGCTGGGTGTCCATTGGGTTTATTATCTAATTAGGATCAAACATGGAGCTGAATGGAAGATGGCATTCAATACATGTGATGGGCTCTATGAATATCTAGTGATGCCCTTTGCTTTATGTAATGCTCCCACCATATTTCAGAAAATGATGAATGAAATCTTCAGATTCCTCCTCTATGTTTGTGTTGTCATATACCCCAATGATATTCCCATTCTCTCTAAGTATCTCAACTCCCACCACCTGTTAAGGTAGTGGACCCTTGGGCTGGCTGAGACTGCAGGTGTTGCACTGTGGGGGCCCACAGTGCGTGTCGCAGCCAGGAGGCGGTGCTAAAGAGGTGTTCCAAAGAAGGCTTCACCACTGGAAGCCCGAGGTCCCCCCAGGAGGAGCCCGTAGGTACCCAGACCTCTTGGACTTAGGTGTGACCCTATGCAACCAAGGATCAAGGAATCGGCCAAAGAGATGGTCGATGGGAGTGGTTGAGCCCAGGAGGCCAGAAGAGTCTTCCCCCTTGGAAGCCTGCGGCTCCCCCGGGTGGAGCCCGTGAGAGCCCGAGCCGCTGGGACTTAGGAGAATCCTCCGGGCAAGCAAGAACCGGATACCCTGTAGATGACGAGAGAACTGGAGCCGAAGTCAATGGACAAAGCAGGATCAGAAGCCAGAAGTCTGAAGCTAAAGATAGACAGGAGTCCTGGGACAGCAACTAGCAACTCTGAAGAGCGAACCTCGTTGCAAGGCAGGGAAGGATCCACGTTGCAGGGCTTAAGTAGGCCTGCAGCGTCTGACGTCATCGGGAGGCAGTCCTTGTCGTTTTCCGCGCTGGTCCCTTTAAGTCCCGAGCCCCCTCCCCTAGGCGCGTGTGCCTAGGGGGCGGGGCCAGATACGAGGGATCACCGGCATCTCCCTCGCGGAGGGAGCGCCGTGGCTGAGGCCAGGACATGCCTTGTCGGCGCCATGCGGCTCGGGCCAGCCTCGAGGTGAGTGGAGGACCCGGGGTACTGCCCGGGGCCTTAACACCACCAGGATGTTCACCTAGTCCTCCAGAGGCTACAAGACAACAAACTGTTTGCAAAGTTGGAGAAATGCCTTTTTGAGAGAGTCTTCCTTTCCTAGGATACATCTTATCTAGCAAGGGCTTCCACATGGGTATAGATAAGGTCAAGTGCATCCAAGACTGGCCGCAACCCTTCTGTCTTTGTGCCATGCAAAGATTCCTTAGCTTTGCCAATTATTACTAGCATTTCATTCCCAACAACTCTCAAATTGGCACTAAAGCCTGTCCTTCGGAGGTGGTCACTGCCTTCTAAGAATTGAAGGATGCATTCCTTTAAGAGCTGTGCTTCCATCACCCTGACTCCACACATCCCTTTATCTTCGATACATCCTCCCTGGGAATAGGAGCAATACTGAGTTAATACTCCGATATGAGAGTCCTTCACCCCTGCTCCTTCTCATGAAAATTCTCCCCCACAGAGTACAACTTTGAAATTGAGGACTGAGAACGAACATAAGAACATGCCATACTGGGTCAGACCAAGGGTCCATCAAGCCCAGCATCCTGTTTCCAACAGTGGCCAATCCAGGCCATAAGAACCTGGGAAGTACCCAAAAACTAAGTCTATTCCATGTTACTGTTGCTAGTAATAGCAGTGGCTATTTTCTAAGTCAACTTAATTAATAGCAGGTAATGGACTTCTCCTCCAAGAACTTATCCAAACCTTTTTTGAACCCAGCTACACTAACTGCACTAACCACATCCTCTGGCAACAAATTCCAGAGTTTAATTGTGTGTTGAGTAAAAAAGAACTTTCTCCGATTAGTTTTAAATGTGCCCCATGCTAACTTCATGGAGTGCCCCCTAGTCCTTCTATTATCCGAAAGAGTAAATAACCGAGTCACATCTACCCGTTCTAGACCTCTCATGATCTTAAACACCTCTACCATATCCCCCCTCAGTTGTCTCTTCTCCAAGCTGAAAAGTCCTAACCTCTTTAGTCTTTCCTCATAGGGGAGCTGTTCCATTCCCCTTATCATTTTGGTAGCCCTTCTCAGTACCTTCTCCATCGCAATTATATCTTTTTTGAGATGCGGTGACCAGAATTGTACACAGTTGGAGTGTTTTATAAGCTGTGCAGCATCCCTGTCACAGTTTATAAAATACTGATGTAACTTTAGATGTAGTGAGTTATGCAGGCTATTGAATATTACCCCTTCCAAGTTTTGTGTAGTTAGTTTTAACTGAACATTCAGCTGCACACTTAACCGCTTAGGGGTAGATTTTCAAACCGCGCGATTTGGCCTACTTTTGCTGGCGCAGCAGGCGCCAGCAAAAGTACGCTGGATTTTAGTAGATACGCGCAGAGCCGCGCGTATCCACTAAAATCCGGGATCGGCGCGCGCAAGGCTATGGATTCTGTATAGCCGGCGCGCGCCGAGCCGCGCAGCCTACCTCCGTTCCCTCCGAGGCCGCTCCGAAATCGGAGCAGCCTCGGAGGGAACTTTCTTTTGCCCTCCCCTCACCTTCCCCTCCCTTCCCCTACCTAACCCACCCGCCCAGCCCTGTCTAAACCCCATCCTTACCTTTGTCGGGGGATTTACGCCTCCCAGAGGGAGGCGTAAATCCCCGCGCGCCAGCGGGCCACTAGCGCGCCGGGACGCGACCTGGGGGCGGGTACGGAGGGCGCGGCGACGCCCCCGGACCGCCCCGGGCCGTAACCACGCCCTCCGGACCCGCCCCCAGGTCGCGTCCCGGCGCCCAGCGGGCCGCTAGCACGCCGGGACGCGACCTGGGGGCGGGTACGGAGGGCGCGGCCACGCCCCTGGGCCCGCCCCAAAGCGCTGCCGACATGCCCCGAAAACGGCGCAGCGCTCGGCCCCGCCCTCGACACGCCCCCCTCCGAAAACCCCAGGACTTACGCGAGTCCCAGGGCTCTACGCGCGCCGGTAGGCCTATATAAAATAGGCTCACCGGCGCGCAGGGCCCTGCTCGCCTAAATCCGCCCGGATTTGGGCGGATTTAGGCGAGCAGGGCTCTTAAAATCCGCCCCTTAATGAATATGATGAATATCCGGACAAAGTTAAACTTCTGCTCTGGCGCTGCTGTTTACTGATTCCTAAAGGGTGAATTTTCAAAGGAATTACCCACGGAAAATTAGCATATACATGCAAAGTAGCTTGTACGCACTTAGATGCTGTAATTTGAACATGAGAAAGAAGTGCATAATTTCAGTTTTCTGCACAGCACATTTACTTGTGCAGAAAAAGGGAGGTCTAGGGGTGTTCTGGGTTGGAGTCTAGTACATAAATTATTAGAGATGTGAATCGTGTGCCAGATTGTCTTAACGATCAGATTCGGCTGGGGGAGGGGGGGAATCTGATCGTTAAGATATGTGAATTGGAATCATTTCCGATTCCAATTCACATCGCTAATTTTTTTTTTAGGGAGGCCCGTGCCGCTAAAAAAAAAAAAACCCACCCGACCCTTTAAATCGACCCCACCCTCCCGACCCCCCCCCAAAACCTTTTAAAATTACCTGGTGGTCCAGGGGGGCCTCAGGTAGAGATCCAGGGGGGCCTCGGGGAGAGATTTCCCGTTCCCAGGCATCAGCTGTTCTAAAAAAAAAAATGGTGCCGATGCCCCTTTGCCCTTACCATGTGACAGGGTATCCGTGCCATTGGCAGGACCCTGTCACATGGTAGGAGCACTGGATGGCCGACGCCATCTTTAAAGATGGCGCCGGCCATCTTTACTCATCAGGCCCTATTATACTATACTCTATAATAGGGGCTGATGGCCGGCACCATCTTTAAAGATGGCGCCGGCCATCTTTACTCATCAGCCCCTATTATACTATACTCTATAATAGGGGCTGATGGCCGGCGCCATCTTTAAAGATGGCGCCGGCCATCCAGTGCTCCTACCATGTGACAGGGTCCGGCCAATGGCACGGATACCCTGTCACATGGTAAGGGCAAAGGGGCATCGGCGCCATTTTTTTTTTTAGAACAGCTGGTGCCTGGGAACGGGAAATCTCTCCCCGAGGCCCACCTGGACCACCAGGTAATTTAAAAAGGTTTTGGGGGGTCGGGGGGTCGGGAGGGTGGGGTTGATTTAAAGGGTCGGGTGGGTTGTTTTTTTTATCGGGCCATCGGCGCCATTTTAATTAGTGGCAGCCAAAATGGCGCCGATGGCCCGAGAGCAGGAGATCGCGCTGGGACCCACCCCCTACTGGACCACCAGGTAATTTAACATTTTTGGGGGGTTTGGGAGGGTGGGGGAGGGTAAGGAATTGGATTTAAAGGGTCGGAGTGGGTTTAGGGGTTGTTTTGGTTGCCGGTTTTCCCGCCCTCCCCCAAATAATTCCCGTGCCCTATTTATCGATACAATACAAATGCCCCTCACGATAAATCGGGGGCATTTGTATTGTATCGTGCACTCTAATGATTTAGGACGATTTTTAAATTATCTGACGATAATTTTCATCGTTCAAAAACGATTCACATCCCTATAAATTATTTTATAAAAAGTGCATGCATACGTATGGGTGTGCACAAAAGCGAGCTGGTACACAGGTTAGAAAATATGGGGTAGATTTTAAAAGATGGTTGTGCCGATTTTAGAACAGGCGCATGCCAGCACGCGCTTATTATAAAACCAGGTGGCCGCGCACACATGGGAGGCAGATTTTACAATCTGCACGGGCATGCATGGCGACACAATCGGGCCTTCCCCAGTTCCCTCCCAGTCTCCTCCCCCTACCTAAACTTCCTCCCTCTTTCCCTCTCCTCTCCTCTCCTCTCCTCCCCACCCCCTAAACCCTTCCTAACTATCCTATTTTTGTTACTTCAGGGCCAGAGCTGAAATAAGTTGCACACGTCGGCCGGCCGCTGGTGTGCGAGTCATTGGGACAGCATGCAATGGCCCGCCCTCGACCCTGCCCCTCCCACTCAGACCACACCCCTGGCACTTGTGTGTGTATCAGCAGTTATGCGGGTGGCCAGGCCCTTTTAACAATGTGTGCAGAGCCCGGCCACCCGCATAACGGAATTTAGCCGGATAAATGTGCACGATTGGTATGCAGGCATATTTTTATGTCAAATTTTAAAGTGATATGTGAGTAGGTTTAAGAAGTGTAAATTAGGTGCATTAACCCCTCCATAACTCAGGAGAGTTTCTATCATGCGCATGGCAATGAAATTGGCAGTTTTACCAATTAGTCTGCCAGCTTGTCCAGTTCATCTGCAGCCCATGCAGACCCTCATGGCTGTTCCGCCTTAATTTCCCCCGACCCCACCGAGTCACTCTTTCACTTTTAAAACATTTGCAATCACTTACTCGAGATATTGAGCAGTTTTTTGTTTGTTTTGTTTTTTACGTGGATATTTTACATGCATAACCGCTCATTTCTACATGCACAATTTTTTTAAATTAATTTTTAAGAGATTTACACAAATACATGCAGGAACTCATTTGCACAGTTTTACATCTGCTAATTATCCAGAAGAAATGATATCAGACTCATTTTTTGTCTGCTACTGGTTGGGTGAGCTTGGAGGAGTGCAGGTCTCATATTGGACAAGGGCTGGTGACTTCACCCACTTCCACTTATAAATCAGGGCTTTATACAAGCAAGTCAGATTGGTTTTGTGTATAAAATATATGCGTGCGTAACCTCCTCTCAAGGTTAGGGGCCAGGAGGAGTTTCTCCCACTCCGACACAGTCCAAGGGCCCCAGGACAGGGCTCTTCCTTTTTCCCCCAGGGCCCAAGATGGCTGGGATGACTCTCAGGGACCGAGGACTTTTTCCCATAGACACAGAATGGGGGAAATGCCTTAGTAATAAATTAGTCCCTCAGTTTGTTGCCCTGGGGGGTACCTGGTTTCTATTTACCTCAAAGGATGTGAGTGCCACAAAAGACTCTGGAGGCTCAGAATGAGAGCCCAGAATTATATCTTTACTGTCCAAGTTCTTAAAGGATAGAAATGGCACTTTCACAACTTTTCTTGTCTTGATAAGATAAAATTTACAGTTCTCCAATTTATCTGTGCAGGCGTCAAGGAGTTAAATTCTCAGCCTCTATGTTTTAGATAAGAAAAGTTCCCAGTCAGGCAGGACATCCCTAGTGGCATGGAAACACCTTCTCTTTCCCAGGGTGAAGTCTCCGTTGGGTGTCCTCAGAATAGAAATGTAGGCCTTACTCATACTTTGCTTCTTCAGTTGCCTCAATAGGATATTTCATGGGAAAAGTCCAATAGCAAGGAACAATGCAGCTCTCTACAGATATTCCTTCTTCAGGCAGGAAGACGGCCAAACTCTTCCTCCTGGGAACTTAGGAAAAATCTTCATACAAAGGTTGAAAAATCTGGACTCCTCCTGGAGCGGTTCCACCATTCAGAATCTTTCCTACTTTAGCTGGCGGAGACCCTGAATTCCTCCAGTGAGGAGAACCAAGGTTCTAACAGGAGGAAACCCCAAAAACCTTAACCAAATACAGACGAGGCACCCGGGCAGTCACACATCCCCTTCCCACTAGATGCTGGCCCAGGCTGTGTAACCCAGTCCCAAGCAGGGGAAGAACTCGATGAAGCACTCCTACACTCTCTAACTCTTAACCATAATGCCAACCCTAGGACTGCTGCACTCTGCTTTTATAAACAGCAAGGGGGCTGCCATTCCAGCAACTCCAGGGAAAGCGCTGTTCAGAAACGGAGCCTCCCTCGCTAGCTTTCCCATCCTGGCTTACATGTTACAGGAGACCTGGGCCTTATCGTCTCACATGTATGTTTAGAAGACAGGTAAAGGACACACTTTCAATGCATTGGATATATTTGGACGTAAGGAAATATACGCACGCAAGTTGGGGGTAGATATATGCGTACTTTATAATCTGCGTGGGCCAGATATGCGCATGTTATAAAATACTATAGTACATGTCCCTGCGGCCATATGTGCGAGTATGTGGGGCCATGCACAGTTGTTTACAAGTTATCCTCTCTTGTCTCAACGATTCTGAACAGTCAGACAAGTTTAGTATTTACGATATAAGCATCTGCTGATGCCTGAAAGTGATGCATCTGCTTTACCTTGCATTTGCTTCCAAAGGAATGATGCATCTCTCTCTTACCCACTGACATTTCCAGCACCTTAAATAGATTGAGCTGCCGAGATGAAACAAATCAAAGCCTAATACTGTTACTAAAATCTCAAGTTTGTACAATCAATAATGATTTGAGATCAGTGCTGATTCCCCAACACCTAATCCAGAATTCAAAAGGATTAGCATGGTGTTCCCCAAAGCAAGAGAGGCAGGCAAGCTACAGAGGAGGTTTTGTGTGATATCCAGTAATGAGGAAACCGTTCTGTGTTAGGCTTCTAACTGTGTGATTGACCTTTACCCAGGCTGCTCATTTATTTTCAGAATGAACATGCATTGAATACATTCAGAGCAGATCTGAGGCACTAAGCTTTTATTTCCCATAGACACAGACTGAGAAGAAACCTCAGCAAGTCAAGTCTTTAGCAGAAATGTGACTGAATAGGAGGCTTACTACAGTCAGACTGCCTTTGCTTCGTTGTGGTGTCGGGACTGTATGTATCATACATCCAAAATGAGACCCCTTCTGTCTGGCTGGACCATACGTTAGAAAAATAGCAACATGATGGCAGAAAAAGACCGCACGGCCCATCCACTCTGCCTATTTGTCCAATTCATTTAGCATCACTAAATCCCCTGCATTTATTCCATGTTTTCTTGAATATATTGCTCTAATTCCAGCCAGGGGGAACAGAGAGTTTGCAGCTTTAGGTAAGTGACAGTTTCAGCAAATAAGAACATAAGAACATGCCATACTGGGTCAGACCAAGGGTCCATCAAGTCCAGCATCCTGTTTCCAACAGTGGCCAATCCAGGCCATAAGAACCTGGCAAGTACCCAAAAACTAAGTCTATTCCATATTACTGTTGCTAGTAATAGTAGTGGCTATTCTCTAAGTGAACTTAATAGCAGGTAATGGACTTCTCCTCCAAGAACTTATCCAATCCTTTTTTAAACACAGCTACACTAACTGCACTAACCACATCCTCTGGCAACAAATACCAGAGTTTAATTGTGCATTGAGTAAAAAAGAACTTTCTCCAATTAGTTTTAAATGTGCCCCATGCTAACTTCATGGAGTGCCCCCTAGTCTTTCTACTATCCGAAAGAGTAAATAACCAATTCACATCTACCCGTTCTAGACCTCTCATGATTTTAAACACCTCTATCATATCCCCCCTCAGTCGTCTCTTCTCCAAGCTGAAAAGTCCTAACCTCTTTAGCCTTTCCTCATAGGGGAGCTGTTCCATCCCCTTATCAGTTTGGTCGCCCTTCTCTGAGAAGAAGTTTGCCGTGGAAGCAAAAACTTACAATAAAAACTTTTTCAGCTACATTTGAGGTAAAAAGCCTTCAAGGGAATCAGTTGGACCATTAGGGGGCAGATTTTAAAAGCCCTACGTGCGCCGGGCCTATTTTGCATAGGCCCGGCGATGCGCCCAAAGGCCCGGGACGTGCGAAAGTCCCCGAGCTTGAAAAAAGGGGCGAGGTGGGGGCATGGCCAGAGGCCTCCGTAGGGCTGCTAGGCTGGCGCGCACAACCTACGCCTGCCCAGAGGCAGGCGCAACTTGTAAAATATAGGTTAGGGGAGTTTAGTAAGGCTGGGGGGCGGGTTAGGGAGGGGAAGGTGGGGGGGCAGAAGGAAAGTTCCCTCCGAGGCCGCTCTGATTTCGGAGCGGCCTCGGAATGGGGAAAGCCATCGGGCTCCCCTAGGGCTTGGCATGCAAGGGGGTGCACTAGTGTGCACCTTGCGCATGCGCCAACCCCGGATTTTATAACATGTACGCAGCTGTACATGCATGTTATAAAATCGGGTGTATATTTGTGCATGTCGGGTTGCACGCGCAAATGTATACCCACGTGTATGTCTTAAAATCCGGCCCTAGATGATCAAGGGGTAAAAGGGACACTTAGGGATGACAAAGCCATAGCAGAGAGACTAAATGAATTCTTTGCTTCAGTCTTCTCTGAGGAAAATGAAAGAGTTACCCATGCCAGAAATTATATTCCAAGGTGATGATTCAAAAGAATTGAAACAAATCTCAGTGAACCTGGAAGATGTACAAGAGAAAACTGACAAATAAAAAAGTAGCAAATCACCTGGACCTGATGTTATACATCCCAGACTGCTAAAGAACTGAGAAATGAAATTGAGGCCCTTCTATTGGAAATTTGTAAACTATTAGTAACATCTTCTATGGTACCTGAAGACTGGAAGGTTGCCAATGTAATGCCAATTTTGAAACGGGATCAAGAGGTGATCCAGGAAATTACAGACCAGTGAGTCTAACAAACGTGCCAGGCAAGACGGTAAAAAGTATAATAAAGAACAAAATTGCTGAACATATAGATAAACATAGTTTGGGACAAAGGCAATGTGGTGTTGTTATTACGTTGTTTTAGTGGATCCTTGGGTGCTGTGGAGATGACCACACCCACGGGGAGGAGCCCCATGAGGAGCCATAGCACTGGGCTAGACTCTTTACACAAAACAGCGGAATTGAACTCTTATTATACAGCTTGAAGACAGCCACCAGGTGGCAGTGGTGAGTTGTAGTCTCAGGGACCTCGGCAGAGGGAGTCCTTCTCTCAGAGGTAACGTCAGGAGGACCGCAGCAAGGAGTTACTGTGGATGAGACAGATGAGATATTAGAGTATTCACTCGGTGTTAGCTGTTATGGATGCGATTCCACCAGATGGCTGTCGCAGGTACAGGCACTGAGGCAGGGAGAGCAGGCCCTCGAGGAGCGAGTACCTGTCCCCTGAATGGCACCTGAAAATAGAACAGATGGCCCCCGAGGAGCGGGTTCCCAAGTTAGTAGCAAACCCCGAAGGACAGAAGGAAAGCTTCCTGCAGGCAGCAGGGAAGCGGAGGGTAGCACAGACAGGAACAGTTCGTGTCCATACGAGTCTATTCGAGCCTTTGCCAACTCAATGAGCTAGCAATCTTGAGAAGCAGAGATGCCCGGATTGGCGTGATGTCAGATGAGGCCCTCGAGGTTCACGCCACTGGGCGTACTTAGATGTGGGTTGTGCCTGCGCGCACACCCTAGCAGGTACCTGGGAGAAGGAATGGCGTACGGCTTCACCATAGCCGTTCCAGGGATGCCAGAGAAGTCGGATTAACGAAGCTGCGGTAGCCATCTTGCCGAGGTAAGCGGGAGGAGCCTAGATAGGGATGCAACAAGCGGGCGAAGCCATCGAAGACCGACGGACGCACATGTGGATTTAGCTAAAGGATGTCACAAATTTCCTACATTTTTTGAGGGCATAAATAAACCTGTGGATAAAGGTGAACCGGTAGATGCAGTGTATCTGGATTTCCAGAAAGCATTTGACAAAGTCCCTCATGAGAGGCTCCTTAGGAAATTAGAAAGTCATGGGATAGGGGGAAGTGTTCTGTTGTGGATTGCCAACTGCTTAAAAGATAGAAAACAGAGAGTAGGGTTAAATGGTAAATTTTCCCAATGGAAAATGGTGAATAGTGGAATTTCCCTATTTGTTTTTTGTCAATTATAGAGTATAAAACATAGCAGCATATTTCCATGCCAGTGGCTGTTCTAAGTTATTTACATCTTCAGATGGTAAATGTTTTTAAAGTGAACATAAAATTAGATGCAATAACCAACAGAAACTTTGAAAACAAATGTCAACTGTGTGTATAGAATAAAATCTAAAACATACTGCAAAGCACCAGAAGTGGCAGACTCTGTACTATAGCCCTGGCAGAAAGATATGCAGCTATGTTGTAGGGTCTTGTGAGGATGACCACGAGGGCTTCCCTCTCCTGGAGTGATGAAACACACTACTGCAGCCTTTCTGAAGTAACATTTCGTTTATTCACATTCAAACAGACACCATCCAGACCAGCGCCCTCTGGCAATTGCACATTTACGTTTATTCAAATGTATTAGTCACCTAACACAGCTGTGACAGGGTCTATATACCGGCCTGGGGAGGAAGGTTAAAACCCCAGGGAGGGAAATCAAGAGGGAAGGAAAACCAGGAGTCAAAGAGCTAGGGAGCCACACTGGTTCCTTCCCCCAGCAGTAGAGAGAGAAGAGACACAGGTGTGGGAGGAAGAGGGTGGAGGCCCGGGAGCCAATCCCTGGCCACTAGGGGAGGAGCCTCTACCCTATAAAAACAAGCCTCAGTCAGAGCAGCCTCAGTCTCCTTCTGGGGACTGTGGAGGACAGATCCAGATCTCGTTGCAGGTCTCTATGTCCAGGAAGCTGCCTACACGAGAGAGAGAGAAAAAATGAACTGCAACCATGGTGCCAGGAAGGGTGAGCCTGGGAACCCAGAGACCTCTATGTGTCTTGGATTGTTTGTTTCTCTGCTGGTGAACTATTTCTAAAACTGCCAAGCGGGTGGAGTTATCTGTGGGAAACGTTGTAGAGGCCCAGAGATACGAGGGAGGTGGCAGATAGGCCAGCAGGGCCTGACTTACATTCTTTGTTGGATTGTTTTGTTTTGTTGGGACTCGTTTGCCACAAAGAAAAAGAGGATAATGTAAAGGCTGAGACTCGGCAGTAGATGGCTGGAGCTGGTGGCTCCCCTGGAGAGCTTCTGCCTCCCAGCCAGGCATGGGGGGGGGGGGGGGGGGGGGGATATTCAAGCCCTGCTAGGAGGATGGATTTACAAGTGATTTCCATTGGAGTTTTGTGATGTGAAGTGATGAAAGGTACACAAAGATGAGATCTGTACATTGTACTCCAGACGTAGCTTGATAGCAGCTAGGGAGAGTGCATTGAACAAATCTCATATTTGTGTTTCTTTTCCCACACCAAATCACATCAGATCTTCACTGATGTCTGTTGTGCTGGTTTTACTTCTGACTTTGCATGAAAAACTGCCCCCCAAAACCAGGGACATGAATAGCAGCCGGACATTTAGACCCCTAAGTTTTAGAATCATAAACGCAGGTGAATTTTCAGCTGAAAACTTAAACTCCTAAGTTTGGATGACAATAGGCTCCGAATTTAAGCACCAACATTTAAGGACTCGGAGGTCCATATGCAAATGCATTTAACCACATAATGAAGAAGTTATCTGGCTAAACAAAAATGTGGGAACTTATTTGCATAAATTCTTGAATTTGCCTGGATAAGTGAAGGGCATTGCAGGGCCAGTACAGAGGTAATCCAGGGAGAAGGTGAGTTAGCAGGACTAGTTATCTGGCTAAATTTAGCCTCTGCTGCTGAATATACAGCACTGGTTATCTGACTAACTTTAGGATGTGCTGCTGAATATACAGCACTGGTTATCTGGCTAACTTTAGGATGTGCTGCTGAATATACAGCACTGGTTATCTGACTAACTTTAGGATGTGCCGCTGAATATACAGCACTGGTTATCTGACTAACTTTAGGATGTGCCGCTGAATATACAGCACTGGTTATCTGACTAACTTTAGGATGTGCCGCTGAATATACAGCACTGGTTATCTGACTAACTTTAGGATGTGCCGCTGAATATACAGCACTGGTTATCTGACTAACTTTAGGATGTGCCGCTGAATATACAGCACTGGTTATCTGACTAACTTTAGGATGTGCCGCTGAATATACAGCACTGGTTATCTGACTAACTTTAGGATGTGCCGCTGAATATACAGCACTGGTTATCTGACTAACTTTAGGATGTGCCGCTGAATATACAGCACTGGTTATCTGACTAACTTTAGGATGTGCCGCTGAATATACAGCACTGGTTATCTGACTAACTTTAGGATGTGCCGCTGAATATACAGCACTGGTTATCTGGCTAACTTTAGGATGTGCTGCTGAATATACAGCACTGGTTATCTGGCTAACTTTAGCCTCTGCTGCTGAATATACAGCACTGGTTATCTGGCTAACTTTAGCCTCTGCTGCTGAATATACAGCACTGGTTATCTGGCTAACTTTAGGATGAGCTGCTGAATATACAGCACTGGTTATCTGGCTAACTTTAGGATGTGCTGCTGAATATACAGCACTGGTTATCTGGCTAACTTTAGGATGAGCTGCTGAATATACAGCACTGGTTATCTGGCTAACTTTAGGATGAGCTGCTGAATATACAGCACTGGTTATCTGGCTAACTTTAGGATGAGCTGCTGAATATACAGCACTGGTTATCTGGCTAACTTTAGGATGTGCCGCTGAATATACAGCACTGGTTATCTGGCTAACTTTAGGATGTGCTGCTGAATATACTGCACTGGTTATTTATTTATTTATTTTTAGATTTTTATAAACCGGTGTTCCTATATGAAATAAAGATCACATCGGTTTACATTGAAACAGAACATGAAAATTGCCAAAAGGCATTACATAGAACAAGGTTATGAAACTTGGAACAGGGTACATAAGTTCAAAATTTAACAATACCGTTGTAACATTGATGACCAAAAGATAAAGGACAGAAAAGAAAAAGACTTAAACAATTAAGTTGACAGGTCTTATTGAGCATAAAAATTATAACGTATAAGTGAGAGTCTCAAGTGTCCTGCAGCAAGAGATTAGATACCGAAGTAGGTGGTGGTATGGAAAATGGGGGTTTGTGAAGAAGATATGTTCTTGCTGGTTGGAGGGGAAAAAATGATGATCATGGTCCTGGAAAAGCTTGGCTAAAGAGCCAGGTTTTAAGTTTTTTTTTTTTTGAATGAAGAGTGGCAGAGCTCAAGCCGAATGTCTGGTGGGAGCGCATTCCATTGAATGGGGCCTGCTGTAGATATGGCACGTTTATGATGCGAGGATTCTGGCTAACTTTAGGATGTGCTGCTGAATATACAGCACTGGTTATCTGACTAACTTTAGGATGTGCTGCTGAATATACAGCACTGGTTATCTGGCTAACTTTAGGATGTGCTCCTGAATATACAGCACTGGTTATCTGACTAACTTTAGGATGAGCTGCTGAATATACAGCACTGGTTATCTGGCTAACTTTAGCCTCTGCTGCTGAATATACAGCACTGGTTATCTGGCTAACTTTAGCCTCTGCTGAATATACAGCACTGGTTATCTGGCTAACTTTAGCCTCTGCTGAATATACAGCACTGGTTATCTGGCTAACTTTAGGATGTGCCGCTGAATATACAGCACTGGTTATCTGGCTAACTTTAGGATGTGCTGCTGAATATACAGCACTGGTTATCTGACTAACTTTAGCCTCTGCTGCTGAATATACAGCACTGGTTATCTGGCTAACTTTAGCCTCTGCTGCTGAATATACAGCACTGGTTATCTGGCTAACTTTAGCCTCTGCTGCTGAATATACAGCACTGGTTATCTGGCTAACTTTAGCCTCTGCTGCTGAATATACAGCACTGGTTATCTGACTAACTTTAGCCTCTGCTGCTGAATATACAGCACTGGTTATCTGGCTAACTTTAGGATGTGCCGCTGAATATACAGCACTGGTTATCTGACTAACTTTAGCATGTGCCGCTGAATATACAGCACTGGTTATCTGGCTAACTTTAGCATGTGCCGCTGAATATACAACACTGGTTATCTGGCTAACTTTAGGCTCTGCTGCTGAATATACAGCACTGGTTATCTGGCTAACTTTAGCATGTGCCGCTGAATATACAGCACTGGTTATCTGGCTAACTTTAGGCTCTGCTGTTGAATATACAGCACTGGTTATCTGGCTAACTGAGCCACACAATGACTGAGTAGAGTCCCCAGGCTTTTTATATTGAAAACATTTTATTAAGTGATACGCTTAATAAATAACACAAAGATAGAAGCAATATGTGGAAACATATAAACTGGTACAACTGTGGTACAAATGCATTGATCAATGAAAACAATAAGGAAATCACTTCATTTTAGAATACAGTAATTTCAGTCTGTATGGAAGTTTGGAATTTGGTCGCTCCTGATTTTTTTTTGAGTGAGTTTCATGGTGGTAAAATGTATAACACTATGCACAAACTAGCTGGCAAATATGTGCTTAAATAACATTAATTTTCACTGTGAACTTACACACAAGTCTGATTTTACAATTTTCACAGCAAACTGTGTGCACTCAATTCCACTGCTATGGGCTCACAGAATTTTGCTGAGGGAATTTGCGCACAGACTTTTGAAAGTAAAAAGTATGCAGATAAGTTCCAACCCCACCATGACTCCAGTTCCTGGAACATTTCTCCTCTCTGCACCTAAATGTGCATGCAAGCAATTTCTACATGCCCATCTTTCATACACAATTCTGCACTGTATATGTGCACATTTCTACAGTGTCTACACGCACATCCTTCTCACGCTCGTTTCTGCAGTGTCTACGCGCACATCCTTCTCACGCACGTTTCTGCAGGGTCTACATTCACAACCCTCACACACGTTTCTGCAGTATACATATGCACATCCTTTGCACACACTTCTGCAGGAGAAGCCTCTTTCAGTACTGACATACAGGTTATAGCTTTCTAAAAAGAAGAGCACTTATTACATTGTCTACTGGCAGATGAAGTATCTGTACATGAATTACATGTATCACTGCTTTAATTGCACATATATTTCTCAATTGATCAAATGTGCACTGTATAAGCAAATAATAAATCCTTTCTTCACAATTCAAATTAACATTTTTGGATGTTTCATTTACATGGCTGTCAGGTTCTCTTTGAATGGACTATTTGAGCATGAAGAGTGGAAGAAGCAGTTAGGTTAGTCAGAAATTAATCCTGACGGCGTCTCTCCAAGGTTATCAATTATAGTCCATTTTAATGAAAGTGCCATTCTGTTACTCATGTTAGTAAGTGCCATTGTACTGTATGTATGGGATTATTTTAGTATTGCTTATTACAGCAATACTTGATGCATGGTGGATACTTACCACTTCGACTTTTATCACTTGCTAGGGATAGTAAAGAAGAGTAATTTAGAAATAATTATAATGCAGAAGTTGATAAAGATCAAATGTTTATTGAAACTGCACAATCATTTTAAAATCACATTAAATAATCTAATACTATGTGCATTTATTTCAATCCAAAAGGAAAAATGCAAAAAATGAGTTCATTCTGGTAATGGGCAAGATTCCCCCCCAGAAAATCCAAATAAGTCACCACATTTGATTCTTCTCCACTAAAGTCTATGGAAGAGGCAAGCCAGACAGTGGAGCTGGTTGAGGATGGGACAGGAAAGGAGGAGAACCAATCACGTTTCAGCCAGCCCAATCCCAACTGACAGCATCATGTCATGAATTAATCATTTTTTTAAGGTGGAAGTGAGACTGTGAGCACTTTGAGCAGTCACCATTTTATTCCTCATTTCTCTGTTGGATATCAGAGGAAAGACAGAGATTCCAAACCATTTTGCTTCAAAGTTTAGAATGAATGAAAAGATGAGGAAAAGATAATTTATTGGAGAAAGCAATGGTAGAGTCATTCACTGACGCTGTGGTTAGGATGCTACTTAACTGCAGTAGAAAGCCAGTCTATCATCAAATAGCAGTGGGAGTGTATTACCGTTCACCTAGAAAGAATGAAATTAGGGAAGCTAATAAAATCAGCAGCACAGTATTAATGGGTGATTTCAATTAGCCCAGCACTGACTGGGTGAATGTCACATCAGGGCATACCAAGGAGGTAAGGTTCCTTCATGGAATAAATGACTGCTTCCTGCAGCTACTGATAAGACAAGAACCAATAAGAAGAATAAATGCTTCCTGCAGCTGCTGATTGGACAAGAACCAAGAAGAAGAATAAATGACTGCTTCCCGCGGCAGCTGATAGGACAAGAACCAATAAGAAGAATGAATGACTGCTTCCTGCAGCAGCTGATAGGACAAGAACCAATAAGAAGAATGAATGACTGCTTCCCACGGCTGCTGATAGGACAAGAACCAATAAGAAGAATGAATGACTGCTTCCCACGGCTGCTGATAGGACAAGAACCAAGAAGAAGAATGACTGCTTTCCGCGGCAGCTGATAGGACAAGAACCAATAAGAAGAATGAATGACTGCTTCCCACGGCTGCTGATAGGACAAGAACCAATAAGAAGAATAAATGCTTCCTGTGGCTGCTGATAGGACAAGAACCAATAAGAAGAATGAATGACTGCTTCCTGCAGCAGCTGATAGGACAAGAACCAATAAGAAGAATGAATGACTGCTTCCCACGGCTGCTGATAGGACAAGAACCAATAAGAAGAATGAATGACTGCTTCCCACGGCTGCTGATAGGACAAGAACCAATAAGAAGAATGAATGACTGCTTCCCACGGCTGCTGATAGGACAAGAACCAAGAAGAAGAATGAATGACTGCTTCCTGCAGCAGCTGATAGGACAAGAACCAATAAGAAGAATGAATGACTGCTTCCTGCGGCTGCTGATAGGACAAGAACCAATAAGAAGAATGAATGACTGCTTCCCACGGCTGCTGATAGGACAAGAACCAATAAGAAGAATGAATGACTGCTTCCTGCGGCTGCTGATAGGACAAGAACCAATAAGAAGAATGAATGACTGCTTCCCGCGGCTGCTGATAGGACAAGAACCAAAAAGAGAAGATAGTTTAGACCTAGTGCTTAGGGGAACACATTTGGTGTGAGAAGTAACAGTTTTGGAGTCACTTGGCAATTGTAATCACAATATAATCAAATATGACTTAATAACCGGAGGAAGGACTCTAAAGAAATCTACTGCAACAGCATTTATCATTCAAAAATGTGATAAAATGAGGAAAACAGGAAATAAGTGAAAGGAGCAACTGCAAAGGTTAAGGGTTTAGCTCAGGCATGGACATATTTAAAAATAAGATCTTGAAAGATCAGAGCAGACGTATTCCATGCATTATCAGAGGTGAGATGAGAGTGGCTGCAATAGCTAACAGGAACATATTTCTAGAAATGATTGAAGAAACAGTATAAGCACTGGCAAGTTTTGTGAGGGTTATAGATGGGTTGCGGTATCAATAAATGTACCTTTGAACCAGCAGATGAAAGAAAGCCTTTCTGCATATTTTCTGATGCCATTTCTAGCTGATTGCGAGGCAAGAGTTGGTAGATTCAACATTGGCCCTTTGAAATTTTATCTGATGCTGAGTTAATTCTTTCTTAAAAGTATTTTTTAGACGTTTTTTGAGAATTATATTTATATTTTTGGAACATACTTTTTTCTGTGGAACTTATATTTGAGGTTCTTGCTCATTTTATTTTTGGTATTTCATGGTATATTGGTGACAGACATGTGACCGCCCTCCTCCCAGAATGCTACTGCCTCCACATTCAAGCACTGTGGGGATAACAACTTATCCAAGATAGTCGCACCCAAATGCAATGAAGACTGAGGAGAATGCCATGACAGAAGTGCCTGTTCCAAGATACGCCGAGCCATGGTGTGCATAAAAGGAGAGCTTGAGAGATTGCTAAAGATGTACATAATCAAGGATGATCAAAACAGGTCCCTGGCTGGGTCAGATTTCTTTGACCTGTTTAACATAAAAGAAAACTATTCCTCATGAATCCTGAAGATGTATGCAGGAGGGGTAGATACAACAGGGAGAAAAGCAAATTAATTTGTGATAGACGCTATAGATTGCAGCATCAGATCACCACTTCCCATGCTTTTACATTGCAACCAGAATCCAAACAGGAGAGGAATTCCTTTGCCAGAACTGGCATGGCATCATCTGAAGCCTATAACTATTATAAATATCTGCCACTGCTAGTGTTGGAAACAGGATGCTGGGGCTGATGGATCCTTGGTCTGACCCAGCATGGCATGTTCTTGTATTGTTATCTATTGATTTTGGGGATCATTGCTGGGCTGCATTGGTTGTCTTCTCCTCTCGTTTGTCTCTGTCCCTCATTCTTTGGTACCTACTGCCTATTACTTTACAAAATCATTAAATTAATTTGCTTTATCTTCCGATAACTAGACATGTTCCCTACAGTGTAATATCCTCGTCAGCTAATTGAACATGCAAGCTAAGAAAATAAATGATACTTGATTAGCCCTACCTATGTTGGTCAGGAAGAATTGGGTGTAGAATATTTATTATGCACTTTGCTTCCTCTATGTACTTTCTTATTACTAGGGTGTTTTGTTGCAACTGCAGGAAATTATTTTTGCAATGGGGAAACAGCGTTTTTAGTCCTCAGGAAGTGAGCTTATAATTTTCCCTCTCTCTCTCTCTCTCTCTCTCTCTCTCTCTCTCTCTCTCTCTGTTTCTCAGCCCTTTTTAAGGAAACGTCTTATTAATATATTTATTTATTTATTTATTTTTGGTTTTTATATACCGATCTTCCTGCATTAAATACAAATCAAACCGGTTTACAAGGAACAAGAAACTGCCTGAACGGCGATACATAGAACTAAGAACAAATGGCAAACATAGTTAAACTTTAAAATTTAACTGAACAGAGAGAAAAATAATTACAATGCATAGTAATAAATGTCCTAAAGCTGAGAAGTTGTAGCATTTATATGTAATAGGCTCACATTGTTAGCTCAAGCTTCAGGCTTTCTCCTGTTCTCAGGGAGTCTCAGATACTGTGTCCCGGTGATCACCCCCCCCCCCCCCCCCCCCCTCGCTTTCCAGCAATGCTACATATTCATTCACGCCCTCTCATTATCAATGCTGACAAGATCAACCGCTGGTCAGCTGCTTTACCATTAAAATTAACTTTTTTTCTAAACCTTCTCATTATTTCTTATTAAAACAAAAATCTAATCTTCTACATTCATGCTGCACTCATCCTTATTGATCCTGCCAATTATTCCTATTGTCCGATCATATTTTTTTAAACATGGAGAAGAGCACAGGTGTAGCACTTCCTCCCAGTTCCTGCACTAATTCTAATCTGCTCTCCTCTCTATCCCTGCCCTGTGGTGACGCGGGGATTCATTCTGTTCTGTGTTGGCTAAGGGTTCCTGTAAGAGTAAAATGTAAGAGTCCTTTCTAACCCCTGCTGGAGACACGTAAGGTTTGATTTAAAGTTATCTGTGCTTTTACCATTCTCAGGAGCTTACGCTGACCACTTCCCTGGCTGCTACTGACGCCGTCGGGATGCAATCGGAATTTCTCCAATCACCATGGCGATCCTAGATTTCATGGGATGTACTCGATCAGTGCAGCGGTTCTAGGGGTGGATGGACCCTTCACCCTACCATTATTCCTTTTTCCTTTAAATCTCTTCCTGGAATCTTCTTTAGCACAGCAGTGATGCCTCCTGTACTCGGCCAGTCCCTCACTGGTTATTACTGGTATTAAAAACTGTTTCTTTTGCTTGTTGCAGGCATTTACAATTATCCTTGCAAATTTGTCACTTATCTTGCTTGCTGAAGGGTCTTCAGGATTTCCGCTGGTGCTCTCCAACTGGATTCTCCCATTTTCAGGCATTTAAAGGGGTTTTTATACCCAAAACTGAGCAGTGTTACCATCAGGAGAGCTGGGGGTCAGTCAGGTGAACAAGGTCCCCTCACCTGGTCACCACTTTCAGTTTTCCCTTATTCCTCCTTATTTTCATCTGAAATCGAGGTCCCCCAGGGGTGTCTTGTGGATGTAACTGGTGACGTCCGTGCACAGGCCCGGCCAACCTTGCTCTGCCATCGGGGCTTCCACTGGGCCCTCCAGTGCTATTTACTTACATTTTTGTATTCAAACTGCGGAGGAGCTTTGTGGCTCTGCTGCAGGTGGTTAATAGCACAGCGATTCCTCCCGCTCCTCTCCCGGCTCTGCCAGCGTGAAGGCTCAGACCCCTGCCCCCTTCTCCCATCCTGAGGATCACAGCTCCCTCTCTGCCAGCTTTCAGCTCAATCATGGAAGGCAGGAAATTAGCAGCAGAAATCCCCTTTTCTCAACTCTTTCAGTGTCTTTTCCTTCATCGGGCCCTTCCCCTGGCCCCAATAACAGCAGATATGGCGTCTCCTCCACATTGTGCTGCCCCCTGCCTGGGATCGTGGCCTGCAGGCTCCATGTTCTGGGTGAACTTTGGCTTCATTTGTGAGAGCACACTGCACCCTTCTCTCTATTTGAGAAAGGAACCCACCACCAGCATCGATCCTGACCTCCACCCTGCAGCTGTCATGCCCAGTCCTGCCTCCTTCACCTCCGATTCTGCCTCTGCCTCACTGCCGCCTATGGCAGTCACTTCATGTCCACAGATGCTGCCTCATGACCAGGCTTCCCAGGACTCAGCTAATCATTTTGTTTTGTTTTTTTTAGGGATACCTTATTTACATTGACATCAACTTTCCAACAACCAAGCGCAAGCTCTCTCCCAGCTCTCCTCACTACATTGGACCCTGGAGAGGAAGCCAGAGATAAGGAACCACTTTCTGACCTTTATGAAGGACCAAGTTCAATAAAAGTCATATGGAGAGAGCTCAGTCTCTAAAGCAAGGTGAAGCACGCTGGTATCTCCCTATCCAGCACTTAACATCCTCAGAGCAGGTGTATGTAACTGAAGTGCTCAGTTTGAAGGAGAATATTTGAATAACAAACTCCTCACTAGGCCTGACTTAAATGACACTCTATTGAGAGTCTTCATCTTTATTTATTTTATTTATTTTTAATTTTTATATACCGACATTCTTACATCCGATGTAAATCATACCGGTTTACATTAAACAGAATAGCAGGAAATAAATTTCCATAGTCTAATACAAAGAACATTTCTAATTAAAATTATTAACAAGCGAAAAGAAAAGGTAAAGAATTGGAATAAAGTTTAAATAAATCTTCTTCAGAAAAGAGCCTAATTCTGTCATGGTTACATAAGAACATGCCATACTGGGTCAGACCAAGGGTCCATCAAGCCCAGCATCCTGTTTCCAACAGTGGCCAATCCAGGCCATAAGAACCTGGCAAGTACCCAAAAACTAAGTCTATTCCATGTAACCATTGCTAATGGCAGTAGCTATTCTCTAAGTGAACTTAATAGCAGGTAATGGACTTCTCCTCCAAGAACTTATCCAATCCTTTTTTAAACACAGCTATACTAACTGCACTAACCACATCCTCTGGCAACAAATTCCAGAGTTTAATTGTGCGTTGAGTAAAAAAGAACTTTCTCCCATTAGTTTTAAATGTGCCCCATGCTAACTTCATGGAGTGTCCCCTAGTCCTTCTATTATCCGAAAGAGTAAATAACTGATTCACATCTACCCGTTCTAGACCTCTCATGATTTTAAACACCTCTATCATATCCCCCCTCAGTCGTCTCTTCTCCAAGCTGAAAAGTCCTAACCTCTTCAGTCTTTCCTCATAGGGGAGCTGTTCCATTCCCCTTATCATTTTCGTTGCCCTTCTCTGTACCTTCTCCATTGCAATTATATCTTTTTTGAGATGCGGCGACCAGAATTGTACACAGTATTCAAGGTGCGGTCTCACCATGGAGTGATGCAGAGGCATTATGACATTTTCCGTTTTATTCAGCATTCCCTTCCTAATAATTCCTAACATACTGTTTGCTTTTTTGATCGCCACTGCACGATACCCCCCTCATTAACCAGCTTCCCACAGACACTTATGACTTTTTCTCCATTCCCCACAAACGGAAGAGAGGTGGGGGCCTACTTCTGGCTGCAAAGAAAGAACACAAACTCTCACTTCAAAACTGCAACCTCCCCAGCCAATACGAAATTGGCTTCTTTAAATCCAAAACCCTCCAAATTTGCCTCATCTACATCCCCCCTGGCCTGCTAGAAAATGACTCCTCCCCGCTCATTGAATTCTTGGCTGATTCTCTATCCCCAGACCTTCCTACCATCCTCCTTGGTGACTTTAACCTACACGTTGATGCCACTCCACAATCTCCTGCCTGTGAAGCTTTCCTATCCTCCCTCGAGGCCATGGGATTTACACAACTCATACACTCCCCCACTCACAAGGCTGGGCATACTTTAGACCTTATTTTCACCAACTCACCACTCACCATCATTAATTCCCCTTCTTGCACCCCCATACCATGGTCCAACCACTCCATCATTCAAACTACCCTGGCTCTTCAGCAGTCCTCCCCCGCCCCCACTCAGGCACAATCCTTTAAATACCGTAAATCATGTACACTAGATACCCTGTCCATTGCCTGCTCAGATGTATCCAATCAACTTGACCTTACTTCAGCTGACAATGCCTTTACTTCATGGCATGACATCACCCTCAACATAGCAAACAAACTCTGCCCTATCACTACAAAAAAAACATTAAACCTGCCCTTTCAAATAAAAAACCATGGTACTCCACTGAGCTCAAGAACCTCAAAACCCTCCTCAGAACCTCAGAAAAACGTTGGCGCAAACATCCCTCCCCAGCAGCCAAAACTGCCTACTACCAGCTCATGCACCAATACAGGAATGCCACTAATTCGACCAAGCGAGAATATTACACCAAAAAGATTCATAACTTCCAATTCAATCCCAAGGCGCTCTTCACAATGGTCTCCAACCTAACCAACTACTCCCACCACAAAAAATCACTGCAATGAACTTGCGAACTTCTTTCAAAACAAAGTCTCTTCTCTTACAGCATGCTTTTCGTCCAACCCAAACACTGTGACCCCAACTTTCCTCAAGCTCTCCACTACCCTCTCCTCCTTTGACTCATCCTCGTCCCTTGAAATTGAAAACATATTAAAAAAAAAAATGAGACCCTCCTCCCTTCCCTCCGAAACCATTCCTACTAAACTCCTCCTAGCCATTCCCAAAACTATTGCCAAACCTCTCTCAAGGATCTGCAACTGTTCCTTAGAACAAGGCACAGTCCCCAATATTCTAAAACAGGCTGTGGTGAAACCCATCCTTAAAAAACCCAGCCTTGACCCTGCTGTCTTAGCCAATTTCAGACCTATCTCTAACCTCTCGTTCCTATCTAAAATCTTGGAAAAACTAGTCAACTCTCGCCTCTCTGATTACCTAGAACACAACATTCTTCCCTCCACACAATGCGGCTTCCGTAAAAACCTTAGCACTGAAAAATTGCTTCTATCCCTGACTGACACCATTATCAGAGGATTTGACTCTGGGAATTCATTTCTTCTCGCCATGTTAGACATCTCTGCTGCATTTGATACCGTTAACCATTTCATATTAATCAACATTCTCAGTAACATCGGAATCTCCGGCACCGCTCTCTCCTGGATCAAATCATACTTACAAGATCGTCACTACACAGTTTCCACCGGCATTAACGAATCTGACCCAATTAGCCTTGACCGAGGTGTTCCCCAAGGCTCCTCTCTATCCTCCACTCTATTTAAAATTTACATGCTCTTCCTCACCAAGCTTGGCCTAAAACACTTTATCTACACAGATGACGTTCAAATTCTTTTCCCTTTCACAGACTCCCTCCAAACCACTCTTCAAAACTGGGAATCATGCCTGACTGCTATCAACCAGCTGCTCACTGACATGCACCTTGCTCTTAATCCTCAAAAAACTTAACTCCTTATCTCCAACAAACATCCCTCTCCCACCATCCCCCTTGCGTACTCCACCACGTCATTCCCCTCCCACACACGTAGCCTTGGTATCCATATTGACAACTAGCTCTCTCTCAAACCCTTCATTAAATCTATCCTAAGTGACTGCTACTTCAAACTACAAACCATCAAGAAACTCAGACCTCTCCTATACTTCACTGATTTTCGTACAGTACTACAGTCTATTATATTTTCCAAAATAGACTACTGTAACTCACTCCTCCTTGGCCTCCCTGCCACACACACCAGACCATTACAACTCTTGCAGAATGCCTCAGCACGCATCCTTACTAACTCCAGAAAACGTGACCACATCACACCTACCCTCATCGAACTCCACTGGTTGCCAATACAATCTCGCATCCTTTTCAAAGTTCTTTCCCTTATACATAAAAGCATCAACAATGAAAACACTGACTGGATAAACCCCCCTCTACTTCCTCACACCTCCACCAGACCAACTCGTCCTGCCCTCCAAGGAACTCTCCGTACCCCCTCTATCAAATCCACCAAACTAATCACCACAATGAATAGAGCGTTTTCTCTGGCCAGCCCCACCCTATGGAACTTCATGCCCCCAGACTTATGCACAGAGTCCTCCACTCCTAAATTTAAAAAAAAGCTAAAAACCTGGCTGTTCCTACAGGCCTACCCTTCATGCGATAACCACCCGCCTGACAACCCACAGAGCTCCGGCTAGTACCTTTGCTCTGCATTACCTTTTACAATATGCTACTACCTCCCCTCGTGTCAACAATTAGTTAAACTTCTCATGCTGTCCCTCCCTCCCCCCCCTCTGCTAAAACTATCTCTGAAACACTCCTCTGTTACCATTTTGTCCGATCACAAATCCTGTAACGCTCTTATGCCTACCCAGATACTCAATCATTCTATGGACTCCTTTTCTAACCAAATTATGGACGATATACCATTGAATCCTGTAAATAGTTTCTCAGTTATCTTGTTAGTGTTAGTTTTTGTACGCTTTGTTCCTGTTCTATGTAAAGGCATTGCCAAATAGTTATAAGTTATATGTAAACCGATACGATGTGCAAACGGCTGTCGGTATATAAAATTCTCTAAATAAATAAATAAAATAAATAAATGATGCCTAAATCTTATTCCTGAGTGGTAACTCCTAGGATAGAACCTAACATTGTGTAACTACAGCAAGGGTTATTTTTCCTTATGTGCATCACTTTGCACTTGTCCACATTAAATTTCATCTGCCATTTGGAAGCCCAATCTTCCAGTCTCACAAGGTCCTCCTGTTGCACTGGAGGTGGACCCTTGGCCTGGTGCAGGATTAATACGTCCCTCCGGTCAGTCCCGGAGAGCGCCTGCCACTAGGAGGCGGAGCACAGGAGGAGACAGGGGCTAGCTGGAGGTTCACCAATAGCAACCAGGGGTTCCCTCAGGTTGAGCCCGGGCTGCCTGGTCTTAGGTGGGCCTCGCAGGATCTCCTAGAGAGGAAGTGCAGAGGAGTCCCCAGCATGAACAAGGGTGTAAAGTCAATGTCCAAACCAGAGTGTCCAAAGGTCACAGGAGGCCAGAAGAGAGTCCGGGTGGATAGCGAGGATCAAGGCCAGAGTAATAGTTCAGAAGTCAGCTGAAGCAGGGGTCAGTACCTGTGGTCAATCCGGAAGTAGTCAGTGGTCAGGCAGAGGTTGGTTCCAGGTATCAATCAAGAGTAGTCAAGAGCAAGCAATGGTCAGTACTATGAGATCATTCCGAAGGGTACTACTAGGGAAAGAGAGATGCTGGAACAGACGCTGGAAGGCAAACTAGACACACCGGATTGTACGACCCAATTGCCAAGGCATTGTTCAGGAGAATGGGCCTTGCCTTTTATAGCAGGCTTGCGTGATGTCATCAGGGAGTGCCGGGTTTGGGTTTCCCGTGCTTGGCCCCTTAAATAGGGTGACGTCAGCTGCGCGTGCACCTAGGGGCGGGGCCGAGGAACAGGAAGACGTGGAGCCCCTACGGGAGCTCCGCTGTGAGGCTGGCGTCAGACAGTGAGCGGGGCAGCCGGGGATGTCATGAACTCACTGCGGCAGCAAAGGAGGTAAGCCCGGAGCTTGTGGATGGAAGGAGAGGTGAGTGGGACTGGCCGTGGAGAGGATGGAGCTGGGGAGTGCAACACCTCCTGCAATTCATCACAGTCCACTTGAGATTTAACTACTCTGCATAATTTTGTGTCATCTGCAAATTTGATCACCTCACTCATCATACCCCTTTCCACATCATTAATACATTTATTAAAATGCACCGGTCCAAGTACAGATCCCTGAGGCACTCCACTGTTTACCTTTTTCCACTGTGAAAACTAATCATTTAATCCTACTCTCCATTTCTTGTCCTTTAAAACAGCTTACAAACCACAAAAGGAAAACTCCTCCTATCCCATGATTTTTTAGTTTTCTTAGAAGCCTCTCATGTGAGACTTTGTCGAACACCTACTGAAAATCCAAATACATCACATCTACCGGTTCACCTTTATCCACATATTTATTCACCCTTCAAAAACAATTAGGAGACAAAACTTCCCTTGGCTGGCTGTGTACCATCAAACGATGTCTATCTAATTTTTTTGTGATTTTATTCTTTATAATTTCCATGATTTTTTCACAGCACTGAACTCGGGCTCACTGGTCATTAGTTTCCTGGATGTCCCCCTGGATCCCTTTTTAAATATATGGGTTTCATTGGCCATCTTCCAATCTTCTGGTATATCGGATGATTTTAATAAGTTACAAATTAATTGAAATAGGTCTGAAATTTCATTTTTTTTACTTCTCTCATTGGCCTGGGGTGTATACCATCCGTTCCATATGATTTACTGCTCTTCAGTTTGTCAATCAGGCCTACCACATCTTCTAGGTTCAGTCCGTGATTCTAGGTTCAGTCCATCAGAATCATTGCCCATGAAAACCACCTCCATTACGGGTACCTCCCCAACATCCTCTTTAGTAAACACCAAAGAAAAGAAAGCATTTAATCTTTCCACAATGGCCTTATCTTCTCTAAGTGCTCCTTTAACCCCTCGATCATCTAACGGTCCAACTGACTCCCTCACAGGCTTTCTGCTTCGGATATATTTTAAAAAGGTTTTATTGTGACCTTTTGCCTCTATGGCCAACTTCTTTTCAAATTCTCTCTTAGCCTGTCTTATCAATGTCTTACATTTAACTTGCCAACGTTTATGCATTATCCTATTTTCTTCTGTTGGATCCTTCTTCCAGTTTTTGAATGAAGATCTTTTGGCTAAAATAGCTTCTTTCACCTCCCCTTTTAACCATGCCGGTAATCGTTTTGCCTTCTTTCCACCTTTCTTAATGTGTGGAATACATCTGGACTGTGCTTCTAGAATGGTATTTTTTAACAATGACCACAACTCTTGGACATTTTTTTACTTTTGTAGCTGCTCCTTTCAGTTTTTTTCTAACAATTTTTCTCATTTTATCAAAGTTTCCCTTTTGAAAGTTTAGCACGAGAGCCATGGATTTGCTTACTGTCCTCATTCCTGTCATTAATCCAAATCTGATGATATTATGATCACTATTGCCAAGCGGCCCCACCACAGTTACCTCTCTCACCAAATCCTGTGCTCCACTGAGAATTAGATCTAAAATTGCTCCCTCTCTCGTCTGTTCCTGAACCAATTGCTCCATAAAGCTATCATTTATTCTATCCGGGAACTTTATCTCTCTAGGGATAACAGGGTGCTTGTTGTGGTGATTTTATTAGATCTGACTTGTGTTTTTGATATGGTAGACCATGGGTTAGTTTTAGAAAGATATAAACAATTAGGCTTAGGAGGAAAATCTTGGGAATGATTATCTTCTTTTTTGACAGAACAGTACTCTGTGGTATGGGTGAGCGGGGCCTGTCTGATTCATATAGATTACATTGTGTGGTACCACAGGGTTCCCCTTTGTCTTCTCTGTTGCTTGAACTATTCTTGCAGCCTTTGGATGATATTATTTGGGAACAGGGGTTCAATGGATTTATCTATGCTGATGTGCAAGTAATTTTTTCAGTGAGGAAAGATGTGGCTGAATCAATGGAGAGCTAAATAACATATTGGGATGTTTTGTCTCTCAAAAGCTTTTAGTAAACTTGGAGAAGACAGAATGGTTGTATACAGGGAGAGAAGAAATTTTGAAGGACGTTATCAGTTTTCAAATAGGAGATGTGGTAGTTGAAAGAAGTAAAAAAGTGAGGAATCCAGGGGTGTTGTTAGATGAGGCCCTAACTATGGATACACATTTCTTCAGTGGTGTAGAGGGTTTGGTTCTGGCTTACACAGTTGAGATTTTGATATTTCTTAGACACCATTTTTTTAGGTTGGTGGTTCAGGTGTTAGTCTGTCCAATATTAGATTATTGTAATGTTGTTTTGGTGGGTCCCCCAAAAAAGAGTATAAAACACTTTCAGATTGTACAAAATATAACTGCACATTTTGATTTTTGGTCTTTCATGTAGAGAGAGTGTGACACCATTATTAAGGCACCTTCATTGGTTACCTATCGAAGCAAGGGCACATTTTAAGTTAATGACTCTGGTGTTTAAGACAATCAATGGGGGGAATGCAGGGTATCTACAAGAAAACATAAGAAAATGCCATACTGGTCAGACCAAGGGTCCATCAAGCCCAGCATCCTGTTTCCAACAGTGGCCATCACAGGTCATAAGAACCTGGCAAGTATCCAAAAACTAAGTCTATTCCAAGTTACCGTTGCTAATGGCAGTGGCTATTCTCTAAGTGAACTTAATAGCAGGTAATGGACTTCTCCTCCAAGAACTTATCCAATCCTTTTTTAAACACACCTATACTAACTGCACTAACAACATCCTCTGGCAACAAATTCCAGAGTTTAATTGTGCATTGAGTAAAAAAGAACTTTCTCCGATCAGTTTTAAATGTGCCCCATGCTAACTTCATGGAGTGCCCCCTAGTCCTTCTATTATCCGAAAGAGTAAATAACAGATTCACATCTACCCGTTCTAGACCTCTCATGATTTTAAACACCTCTATCATATTCCCCCTCAGTCGTCTCTTCTCCAAGCTGAAAAGTCCTAACCTCTTTAGTCTTTCTTCATAGGGGAGTTGTTCCATTCCCCTTATCATTTTGGTTGCCTTTCTCTGTTCCTTTTCTAATACCATTATATGTCTCAAAAATGATATAAAGGAATTAGAAAGGTATAGTGAAGGGCAACCAAAATGATAAAGGAGATGGAATGATTCCCTCATGAGGAAAGGTTAAAGAGGTTAGGGCTGTTCACTGTTCAGCTTAGAAACATAGAAATGTGAAACAGAAAAGGACCAAATGGTCCATCCAGTCTGCCCAGCAAGCTTATGCTAGTATCCACTGTGCCATACAAGCCACCCTGTAAAAGTCAGGGCCCTTGATGGTTGCTGTCTGAGTCCAATTCCCTGTTACCTCTTGTAGTTGAAGCAGAGAGCAATGTTGGACTTGCATCAAAAGTATCAGGATTATTGGTTAAGGATATTAACAGCCACATTAGCAAGTTACCCCTTGTTGTTTGTTGCTGAATCTAATTCCCCTTTTCCTCTTTTCCTCCTGCTGAGCAATGATGGAGTTGCATCAACAGTATGAAGGCTTATTTGTTAAGGGTAGTAACCACCACATCAGCAAGTTGAAGTTACCCCCATGTACTCTTTTATTCATTTCCCCTCCCCCTTGCCTTCAGGGATCCCCAGTGTTTATCCCATGCCCCTTTGAAATTTTTGACTGCTTTTGTCTTCATCACCTCTTCCGGAAGGACATTCCAGGCATCCACCACCCTCTCCGTGAAGAAATATTTCTTGATATTAGTTACAAGTTGTCCTCCCTTGAGTTTAATTTTATGACCCCTAGCACTACTGATTTCTTTCCAATGGAAAAGGTTTGTCAACTGTGCATCATTAAAACCTATCAGGTATCTGAAGGTCATCATATCTCCCCTTTACCTCCTCTCCTCCAGGGTATATATATTTAGATCCTTCAAATTCTCCTCATAAGTCATTTGATGGAGACCACCCACAATTTTGGTCGTCCTTCTCTGGACCGCCTCCATTCTGTCTCTGTCCCTTTTGAGATACGGTCTCCAGAACTGAACACAGTACTCCAGTTGAGGCCTCATCAAACACCTGTACAAGGGGATTATCACCTTCTTTTTCTTACTGGTTATTCCTCTCTCTATGCAACCCAACATTCATATGGTTTTATCTATTGCCTTTTCATATTGCTTTGCTGTCTTTAGATCTCTAGACACTATCACCCCAAGGTCTCTCTCTTGCTCCATGCTGAACAGCCTTTCACCCCCATCATATACAGCTTTTTTGGATTACCCCTCCCCAGATGTATAACTCTGCACTTCTTGGCATTGAATCACAGCTGACATATCTTCAACCACTGTTCAAGCTTCCTTAAATCACATCTTATTCTTTCTACATCTTCCGGTGTGTGCACTCTGTTGCAGATCTTAGACAAACTTTACCTTCTATCCCTTCCACAATGTCGCTCACAAAGATGTTGAACAGAACAGGTCACAACACCGATCCCTGTGCCACTCCATTTAACACAATTCTCTCTTCAGATTAGATTCCATTTATCATTACACATTGCCTTCTATCCATCAACCAGTTTGTAATCCATGCCACCACCTTGGACCTCACTCCCAAGCTTCTCATTTTGTTGATGAGTCTATGTGGGACCATGTCAAAAGCTTTACTAAAATCCAAGTATATTTCATCGAGCGCTCTTCCCTGATCCAGCTCTCTAGTCACCCAATCAAAGAAATAAATAAAATTTGTCTGAAAGGGCCTTCCCCTGGTGAAACCATGCTGTTTCAAGTCCAGCAATCCTCTTGACTGTAGATAGTTCACTATCCTTTCCTTCAGCAATCTCCATTAATTTTCCCACCACCGCGGTGAAGCTAACCAGCCTGTAGTTTCCCGCCTCCTCTCTGCTCCCACTCTTGTGCAGCAGGACCACCACCGCTGTTCTCCAATCACTCGGCATCACTCCCATTTCCAGGGATCTATTGAACATGTCAGACAGGGGACCCGCCAGCACATCTCTGAGCTCCCTCAGTATCCTGGGATGAACCTCATCAGGTCCCATGGCTTTGTCCATTTTAAGTTTTCCTAGCTCTTCCCATTCCTTCTCTTCTGTAAATGGAGTTTCTTCTACTCCATTCCCCATCCTCTGTATTGCTCCATGGTGAGACTGCACCTTGAATACTGTGTACAATTCTGGTCACCGCATCTCAAAAAATATATAATTGCGATGGAGAAGGTACAGAGAAGGGCTACCAAAATGATAAGGGGCATGGAACAGCTCCCCTATGAGGAAAGACTAAAGAGGTTAGGACTTTTCAGCTTGGAGAAGAGACGACTGAGGGGGGATATGATAGAGGTGTTTAAAATCATGAGAGGTCTAGAACGGGTAGATGTGAATCGGTTATTTACTCTTTCGGATAGTAGAAAGACTAAGGGGCACTCCATGAAGTTAGCATGGGGCACATTTAAAACTAATTGGAGAAAGTTCTTTATTACTCAATGCACAATTAAACTCTGGAATTTGTTGCCAGAGGATGTGGTTAGTGCAGTTAGTGTAGCTGTGTTTAAAAAAGGATTGGATAAGTTCTTGGAGGAGAAGTCCATTACCTGCTATTAAGTTCACTTAGAGAATAGCCACTGCCATTAGCAATGGTAACCTGGAATAGACTTAGTTTTTGGGTACTTGCCAGGTTCTTATGGCCTGGATTGGCCACTGTTGGAAACAGGATCCTGGGCTTGATGGACCCTTGGTCTGACCCAGTATGGCATGTTCTTATGTTCATGTCTTGTTAGCTAGCGATGGTCCTTCTCCGGAGTCCTCTGTAGTGAAGTATTTGTTTAATATTTCTGCCATTTCTTCAACTCTCTCCACACATTGATCCTTGTCACCTTTCAATTTCACTATAAGTCTTCGGACCTTTCTTCTTTTTTTTTATTTATTTAAAGATTTTTATATACCGCGGCACGTGTGTCACATCACCTCGTAAATCTTTCTCTGATTTAACTGAAAAATGTTTTGTCACCTCGCTTTACCTCTTTGACAATCCTTTCTTCCATCTGACATTTTGCCTTCTTGATTACTTTCATCATCTCCCTCAGTTTGACCCAATATTCTTCCTTGTGTTCCTCTTTTTGGGATGATTTATATTTCTTGAATGCTGCTTTTTTTGCCTTTATTATGTCAGCCACCTCCTTTGAGAACCAGATTGTCTCTTATTTCTCTTACTTTTGTTTACTTTTCTAACATAGATTTGTTGCTTTTGTAATTGCTCCTTTTAGTTTGGTCCACTGTTGTTCCACTTCTCCCATTTTCTCCATCCTCTAGTTCTACTTCCAGGTATGTCCCCATTTCAATAAAGTCCATATTTTTGCAATACAAAACTCAGGTATTTGTGTGACTTCTCCATGACCTGTTTTCAATGACAAACCATGTCGTTTGATGATCACTGGTGCTAAGGTGGGCACCCACCCGGCCATTAGAGACATTATCCCCATTAGTGAGCACTAGGTATAGTTTAACTCCCTCCCTCATGGATTCCATTAACATTTGTTTGAACAGAGCCCCTTGCAGGGTATCCTCTATCTCTCTACTTCTGGTAGATTCCACATAAAGGATTCTCCAGTCTGTCTCTCTTCTTTCCCACCTTTTGGATGTCTTTGACCAGACCTCTGTCTAGTTCTTCCTTTTGAGTCAGAGGCCTGTGAACTACACCAATAAAAATGGATGCATCATCTTTTTTTAGGATGGCCCATAATGTTTCTTCTCTACCCCACATTCCTTGCACTTCAGTAGCTTGGATATTGTTTCTGACATAGAGTTACTCTTCCCCCTTTTCCTTCCTGTCTGCCCTTCCTTAACAAGTTGTAGCCCAGTATGGCCGTATCACAATCATGAGACTCCACGAACCATGTCTCCATGACAGCAACAATGTCTAAGTCCATCTGCACCATTAGGGCCTGCAGGTCTGGGATTTTATTGCCCAAACTATGAGCATTTGTTGCAATTCCTAGACATTTTTTCTGCTTTTTTGAGTTTATTTTGTTGTTTTCACTTCCCACATCCTGTATTGCTTGGGGCTGACATGTCAAATTCATTGGCCATCTCCTGCCACCCCCATTCTTTAATTTAAATGTCTGATAATATATGATCTGAATTTCTCACTTAGGAAAGTTTGTAGCAGGAAGGAGGATGCTAACACAATTTCCGGTATACACTGTTACCTTGCCATCATGCCAACTGACCAAGCACTACCCTGATGAAGGGTAGTGCATGTCGGGAACATCAAGGCATTTGTGGAATTGTCTTTGAGCCATCATTCCCATATTGGACTTTTCAGATAAGTGCTCTTGTTGAATTTCATTTAAATTTGGAAATGTTGCCATTTGCATTTAAATGCAATGAAAATGTCTAAAACAAAAATAACAAAAACACCTAATGCACAAAAATGACCAATGATTAAGAATAAAGCAGAAGACAGAAAAATGTTTTGCACACATTTATTCTGATGATGCCTAGTATGATGGTCATATTATAGGCACTAGATTAAATTGTAACAGAGAGTACATTTTAGTAGTAGACAGACAAATTTAGGTCATCCTTACCATAGAGCCTATTACTCATACATGACCCCAGCCTCCAATGTCTCCAAAACCACTTTCTGTAAACCAGGTTTTGAGCCAGAATTTCAAATTGTGTGTATGGCACAGCGTCTCATTACCCTTCCCATGGACAGGTAATAATTCCGAAAAGGCAATATTCTTTGCAGTGTCTCTCTTTTCATCTTGCCTAGATTTTGGAAATCTTTTTGTACTTCATGGATCCCATTTCTGGGTGACTGCTTTGGGGTCTTCACTCACTTTGATCCGTTATCACTGCTTTGGGAGATTTTCTGCATCTTTTGGTGCCGTGAGCTCTTCATGCCCCACTTGGTACTGCTTTGCACTTCTCGAACAGCCTTTGGGAGGAGGGGGGTCATCTCACTATTGTTGGTGCCCTTTGACACACTTTTGCAGCCTTGGGATGATGTGGATTCTCTTTCTTCTGTTTTGCAACTCTGAAGTTTCCTTAAAGAACTCCCGCCACTGCTGGTACTGTTTTGTCCCATAAGAACATAAGAAATTGCCATGCTGGGTCAGACCAAGGGTCCATCAAGCCCAGCATCCTGTTTCCAACAGTGGCCAAACCTGACAATTACCCAAACACCAAGAAGCTCCCATGCTACTGATGCAATTAATAGCAGTGGCTATTCACTAACTAAACTTGATTAATAGCCATTAATGGACTTCTCCTCCAAGAACTTATCCAATCCTTTTTTGAACCCAGCTACACTAACTGCACTAACCACATCCTCTGGCAACAAATTCCAGAGCTTTATTGTGCGCTGAGTGAAAAAGAACTTTCTCCGATTAGTCTTAAATGTGCTACTTGCTAACTTCATGGAGTGCCCCCTAGTCCTTCTATTATTCGAAAGTATAAATAACCGATTCACATCTACTCGTTCAAGACCTCTCATGATTTTAAAGACCTCTATCATATCCCCCCTCAGCCGTCTCTTCTCCAAGCTGAACAGCCCTAACCTCTTTAGTCTTTCCTCATAGGGGAGCTGTTCCATCCCCTTTATCATTTTGGTAGCCCTTCTCTGTACCTTCTCCATCGCAACTATATCTTTTTTGAGATGTGGCGACCAGAATTGTACACAGTATTCAAGGTGCGGTCTCACCATGGAGCGATACAGAGGCATTATGACATTTTCTGTTTTATTCACTATTCCCTTCCTAATAATTCCTAACATTCTGTTTGCTTTTTTGACTGCCGCAGCACACTGAGCTGACGATTTCAATGTGTTATCCACTATGACGCCTAGATCTCTTTCTTGGGTGGTAGCTCCTAATATGGAACCCAACATTGTGTAATTATAGCAAGGGTTATTTTTCCCTATATGCATCACCTTGCACTTATCCACATTAAATTTCATCTGCCATTTGGATGCCCAATTTTCCAGTCTCACAAGGTCTTCCTGCAATTTATCACAATCTGCTTGTGATTTAACTACTCTGAACAATTTTGTATCATCTGCAAATTTGATTACCTCACTCGTCCTATTCCTTTCCAGATCATTTATAAATATATTGAAAAGTAAGGGTCCCAATACAGATCCCTGAGGCACTCCACTGTCCACTCCCTTCCACTGAGAAAATTGACCATTTAATCCTACTCCCTGTTTCCTGTCTTTTAACCAGTTTGTAATCCACGAAAGGACATCGTCTCCTATCCCATGACTTTTTAGTTTTCTGCAGGTTATTGGACTTTTCATTCCACTTTCCATGCCATGTTGACATAGTCTTGATGCATTGGCATGCATTCAGTCTTCTGATTATTTCTGTCCACCAGTTTCATTAAACATGATTAGAAAATCCCAGTTTGGAAGCCCAAAACAGCATGCATTGCTTCTCCCATTGACTATGATAAATGAGAGAATGAATAAAACAAACAGAAATGAATAACTGTGCCGTAATAAAATTAGTTTCTTGACTCAGCACAGGCCTACAAGCTGTCCCAAAATTATCCAGCTTCCAGGCAGATGCAGGTGAATTTTGGCTAAGTTGGGGCGAGATTCTTTAAAGCTTTTCTCCCACTTTGTGCCTTTAGGGAATCAGGTACTTAGCTCCTCCCATGAACACCCTGAAAACTCTTTTTATTTGGCTAAAACATGGAGGATTTGAGTGAGGGGGGGGTGTTATAGTTAAATGCCAGACCAGTCCTTTTGCATCTGCACCTCTGTATGGGCAAAGCTGTGAGGAGGAGGGGACCCCGAGATGATGCATGTGATAGTCCTCAGTGCTTCTCAGTTCAATATGTGCTTTCCTTCTGTGTTTACATTTGGCATCTGGAAATGTCCAGGAGACATTCATATAGCAAAGAAATAAAAAGAAGAAAGTAACGTGGAACAGACCGGCAGATAAATCCATAAGAGCCTCTCAGCTGCCCCATTTCCCCAATTGCACTGCACTAGCACAGGCCCCACCTGTCCCCTGGCATCTCCGGGCCTCCTCCATACTGAGCTGATGAATCCCATCGAAAGGAGCGAGCTTCTGACTTAATAGGGAGGTAATCAGCTCCCAGCAGCTGTTTCACGCTTATCCACTCAGTCCTATTAACATTCACATTTTTATAACCTATTTTTTATTACAGTTCTTATCAGATAGTAGTTTTCTAAATCCCCTATAACCAATTTGAAGAGAGTCCCACTGTGGCACATGAAATAGTCTGATTAAATATCGATTTTGGTTTGCAGACAGTGTGTTTCATAACAGGATGCTTGCGTGACAGTGTATCACTGCCCTGTGTGCTCTCTCCTCTCTACTTCATCATCCCCCAAACACCACGAAGTGGAGAGGTTCCCCCCATCTCGCTGACCCGGGAGCCCAAGCCACAAGTGCACGGGGTCAGTCTCCTGGCATTTCTGAATGTCTTACTCTCTTAATCCACTTGTCCAAAACAAGAGAGGATAGCTGGTCGCCAGCCTCGGATTTAGGCATTGGCACAAAAGAGCCAGGCTAAAGGGGAGTGCAGCTGAGTCGAGGAGGGGCCTGCACACATAATCTAGTGCAATGGCATTCTGGGACGCTGGAGGGCCTCATCTCCCGGATCAACCACCCCCCGCTCTCTAACCCTTAAAGCCGGCACTGCTAGGCATTGATACAAAAGAGCCAGGCTAAAGGGGAGTGCAGCTGAGCCGAGGAGGGGCCTGCACACATAATCTAGTGCAATGGCATTCTGGGACGCTGGAGGGCCTCATCTCCCGGATCATCCACCCCCCGCTCTCTAACCCTTAAAGCCGGCACTGCTAGGCATTGATACAAAAGAGCCAGGCTAAAGGGGAGTGCAGCTGAGCAGAGGAGGGGCCTGCACACATAGTCTAGTGCAATGGCATTCTGGGACGCTGGAGGGCCTCGTCTCCCGGATCATCCACCCCCCGCTCTCTAACCCTTAAAGCCGGCACTGCTAGGCATTGGCACAAAAGAGCCAGGCTAAAGGGGAGTGCAGCTGAGCAGAGGAGGGGCCTGCACACATAGTCTAGTGCAATGGCATTCTGGGACGCTGGAGGGCCTCATCTCCCGGATCATCCACCCCCCGCTCTCTAACCCTTAAAGCCGGCACTGCTAGGCATTGATACAAAAGAGCCAGGCTAAAGGGGAGTGCAGCTGAGTCGAGGAGGGGCCTGCACACATAATCTAGTGCAATGGCATTCTGGGACGCTGGAGGGCCTCATCTCCCGGATCATCCACCCCCCGCTCTCTAACCCTTAAAGCCGGCACTGCTAGGCATTGGCACAAAAGAGCCAGGCTAAAGGGGAGTGCAGCTGCGCCGAGGAGGGGCCTGCACACATAGTCTAGTGCAATGGCATTCTGGGACGCTGGAGGGCCTCATCTCCCGGATCATCCACCCCCCGCTCTCTAACCCTTAAAGCCAGCACTGCTAGGCATTGATACAAAAGAGCCAGGCTAAAGGGGAGTGCAGCTGAGCCGAGGAGGGGCCTGCACACATAGTCTAGTGCAATGGCATTCTGGGACGCTGGAGGGCCTCATCTCCCGGATCATCCACCCCCCGCTCTCTAACCCTTAAAGCCAGCACTGCTAGGCATTGATACAAAAGAGCCAGGCTAAAGGGGAGTGCAGCTGAGCAGAGGAGGGGCCTGCACACATAATCTAGTGCAATGGCATTCTGGGACGCTGGAGGGCCTCATCTCCCGGATCATCCACCCCCCGCTCTCTAACCCTTAAAGCCGGCACTGCTAGGCATTGATACAAAAGAGCCAGGCTAAAGGGGAGTGCAGCTGAGCCGAGGAGGGGCCTGCACACACAGTCTAGTGCAATGGCATTCTGGGACGCTGGAGGGCCTCATCTCCCGGATCATCCACCCCCGCTCTCTAACCCTTAAAGCCAGCACTGTTACTCTCTCCACTTCCTCTCGTGGGCCCTTGCAGCTGAAGTTTCTTACTGCAACCTCCTCCTTTCCTCCTCTTCTTGTCTCTGTGTACATTTCACCTTATTCTGCAATAACTGGGGAAAGCCTCTGAACCTCATAAGAAGCGCTGTGCTGGGTCAGAGCAAGGTGCGTGGAGCCCACCAGGGGCCAATCCCATAAAGAAGCTGCACTTCCTGCTCCTGACTCTCAGGGATAGCATCAGTCCCCTGTCCCAAGGCCCGGGCTCCCTCACTAATTCCATGCCCTCTTCATTGCTCTGAAACTCTCTTCATTACATTCAGCAGTCACCTCCCTCGGCTTCTCATCCCATATAGAGATTAGAACAATGGTGGCAGCGGGATTTCCCACTTTCATAGCCGACACCTGTGGAAGCCTCTCAGATTCGCCCCAGAGAGTTCGCTGGGTGCTTAGGATTCAGGACATGCGCTCTCTTGGTGCACATTAGTTTGGGGGGTTTCTCGTTGCACTATTTGCTTGTTGTCACACTGTCCTGTAAATGAATTATGCCAATAAAAGCTGTTTAGCCGTCCTAAGCGTTGGTCAGGAGAGCGTTGTGCTTGTGCACAGAGCTGTGTCCTAGTCACATGAATGTGCGTCTGGCATTGGGGCTTGCAGCTCCAGGTACACTCTGAATGTCCTCCTACCTACACCCTTACAAGAAGAATTAAAGACCCCCGCGCACATGGACGCAGCTAACTTACAACACGCGCGCATATATGCATAAATACGCACGCGTGCTATAACATCAGCTTCATGCATCTCCGTCTGCACACGACTTTATATTCTGCACAAATGGCGACTCGAGCGTGTAAGTGCAGGGAATATTATTAGATAAGTGCGCCGACACAATTACCCCTTTCTCCAGGTCATACGCAGCGCGCCCCAGCAAAGGGAGAGGACCCCAGGTAATCTGCCGCCCGTTAACTTTCTTAGCCCTGAGCCTTAAAACCCTGCTGACTAGCCTTGTATTTGTTACATGAGTTACACGCCGTCCACAGCGCGCCCCTGTGCGCACAAATATTTACAAGCGGCCTCCACTGTGCGGTTCTGACCCCTCCATGTCCCCTCCCCCTTGGTAAAACTTTCTTATACGCACACCGGGAGATTGCGGGTTTTAAAATCCACGCAGCATGCACCGTGCCAAATCCAATACATAACTCCTGTCTTCAGTGTGCGTAAGGGTTTTATCATCCACCATCGTCCCTTTCTGCCTCTGGCTTTGTGATACACTGTACGTACGTCCGTGGGACTCTCCACTTATCTCACTTATTTCCTTGCATTTAAGATCCACCATCGCCCCTTTTTGCCTCTGGCTTTGTGATATTCTGTACGTACGTTCCTGGGACTGTCCACTTATCTCACTTATTTCTTTGCATTTAACATCCACCGTCGCCCCTTTTTACCTCTGGCTTTGTGATACACTGCACGTACGTTCGTGGGACTGTCCACTTATTTCTTTGCATTTTTCATCCACCATCGCCCCTTTCTGCCTCTGGCTTTGTGATACACTGCACGTACGTTCGTGGGACTGTCCACTTATCTCACTTATTTCTTTCCATTTAACAACCACCATCGTCCCTTTTTGCCTCTGGCTTTGTGATATACTCTACGTACGTTCCTGGGACTGTCCACTTATCTCACTTATTTCTTTGCATTTAACATCCACCGTCACCCCTTTCTGCCTCTGGCTTTGTGATACACTGTACGTACGTTCGTGGGACTCTCCACTTATCTCACTTATTTCTTTGCATTTAACATCCACCGTCGTCCCTTTCTGCCTCTGGCTTTGTGATATACTCTACGTACGTTCCTGGGACTGTCCACTTATCTCACTTATTTCTTTGCATTTAACATCCACCGTCACCCCTTTCTGCCTCTGGCTTTGTGATACACTGTACGTACGTTCGTGGGACTCTCCACTTATCTCACTTATTTCTTTGCATTTAACATCCACCGTCGTCCCTTTCTGCCTCTGGCTTTGTGATACACTGTACGTACGTTCGTGGGACTCTCCACTTATCTCACTTATTTCTTTGCATTTAACATCCACCGTCGTCCCTTTCTGCCTCTGGCTTTGTGATACACTGTACGTACGTTCCTGGGACTGTCCACTTATCTCACTTATTTCCTTGCATTTAACATCCACCGTCGTCCCTTTCTGCCTCTGGCTTTGTGATACACTGCACGTACGTTCGTGGTACTGTCCACTTATCTCACTTATTTCTTTTCATTTATCATCCACCGTCGTCCCTTTCTGCCTCTGGCTTTGTGATACACTGTACGTACGTTCATGGGACTGTCCACTTATCTCACTTATTTCTTTGCATTTAACATCCGTGCATACCCCCCGAAAACCTGCCCCAAGTTCCCCTACACGCGCCGAGCCTATGTTGAATAGCCTCGGCAGCGCGCGCAAGTCCCGGGGATTTCCTGGGGGGGGTGTGTCGCAGCGGTGCATCATCCGGGGGCAGGGCCACGGGCGTGGTTCCAGCCCGGGGCGTTTCGGGGGCGTGGCCGAGCCTCTGAAACTGCTCCCGGGCCGGGGAATCGAGCGGCCGGCGTGCGCGAGTTATACCTGCCTTGGGCAGGCGTAACTCTTCAAACAAAGATGGGGGGGTTTAGATAGGGCTGGGGGGGGGGGGGGGGTTAGGTAGGGGAAGGGAGGGGAAGGTACGGGGAGGTGGAAGGGAAGTTCCCTCCGAGGCCGCCGATTTTGCGCAGCCTTGCGCGCCGACCCTGGATTTTGAAAGATACACACGTACTTTTTAAAAATCTGCCCCTCAATGTGTATGGAAAGGTTTATTGTAAACACAAGTGACAAGATCACAAATACATGATAATACTGTTATTTACCATCAGGGCTCAGTTCCTCCCTCCCCACTCTCCTACCAATTATATGTAAAATGTACAAGACCCGCTGCACTGGGGTGAATGCTTTCAAAATTAGTCAAATGGCAGGTGAAAGGGCCCATGCCCCCATGTTTCTGTTAAGGATAGTAACTGCCGCTCCATGCAGGTTACCCCCATGTTTCTGTTAAGGGAAGTAACTGCCGCTCCGTGCAGGTTACCCCCATGTTTATGTTAAGGGCAGTAACTGCTGCTCCATGCAGGTTACCCTCATGTTTCTGTTAAGGGTAGTAACTGCCGCTCCGTGCAGGTTACCCCCATGTTTCTGTTAAGGGAAGTAACTGCCGCTCCGTGCAGGTTACCCCCATGTTTATGTTAAGGGCAGTAACTGCCGCTCCATGCAGGTTACCCCCATGTTTCTGTTAAGGGAAGTAACTGCCGCTCCGTGCAGGTTACCCCCATGTTTATGTTAAGGGCAGTAACTGCTGCTCCATGCAGGTTACCCCCCATGTTTCTGTTAAGGGAAGTAACTGCCGCTCCGTGCAGGTTACCCCCATGTTTCTGTTAAGGGAAGTAACTGCCGCTCCGTGCAGGTTACCCCCATGTTTCTGTTAAGGGAAGTAACTGCTGCTCCATGCAGGTTACCCCCATGTTTCTGTTAAGGGAAGTAACTGCTGCTCCATGCAGGTTACCCCCATGTTTCTGTTAAGGGAAGTAACTGCTGCTCCATGCAGGTTACCCCCCATGTTTCTGTTAAGGGAAGTAACTGCCGCTCCGTGCAGGTTACCCCCATGTTTCTGTTAAGGGAAGTAACTGCTGCTCCATGCAGGTTACCCCCATGTTTCTGTTAAGGGAAGTAACTGCCGCTCCGTGCAGGTTACCCCCATGTTTCTGTTAAGGGCAGTAACTGCCGCTCCGTGCAGGTTACCCCCCATGTTTCTGTTAAGGGCAGTAACTGCCGCTCCGTGCAGGTTACCCCCCATGTTTCTGTTAAGGGCAGTAACTGCCGCTCCGTGCAGGTTACCCCCCATGTTTCTGTTAAGGGCAGTAACTGCTGCTCCATGCAGGTTACCCTCATGTTTCTGTTAAGGGCAGTAACTGCCGCTCCGTGCAGGTTACCCCCATGTTTCTGTTAAGGGCAGTAACTGCCGCTCCGTGCAGGTTACCCCCCATGTTTCTGTTAAGGGCAGTAACTGCCTCTCCATGCAGGTTACCCCATTCATTCTTTTCATTTCCACCTCCAGCGTTTAGGGATGCACAGTGTTTATCTCATGTCATTTTGAGTTTGTTTACTGTTTTCGTCTTTACGTTTCTTCTGCAAGGTCATTCTCTCCGTGCGGAAATATTTTCTGATGTTGGTTCTGAGTCGTCCCACTGTAATTTCATGTTGTGCCCCCTAATTCAGTTGCTTGCTTTCCCATGGATCTTTTACTCACTGTTAATAATCTTCTAGTGGGACCCAGGTGGGAGGAATCCTGGGCGGACTTGATGGGCAGGAGAACACTTCCTACCAAATCTTCTCTCCGCAGCTTAGACAGGAAATCCTCTGCAGCAGGACACTACACCCTCTTTCTCACTGAGCCTCAAACGGCGGGCAGATCCTCCCTAAGCACTGGGCGTCTTCAGCTCGGGGTGAACGCTGTCCCTGGCCTCGAATGTCCAGGGCTCCCCTAATTAAAGGTTCAAAATCCCAAAATAGGCCCAGAGTAGCCACTCTGCACCTCCTGAGGAGAGTACAGCAGTGGAGCCCTTCAGCCTGTCCTGGAGGAGCCTCGGAGGGTTTCTGACCCTTCAGTTGGGCCCAAATCCAATTGAGGAAACAATACGACCTCTCTCTCTATCTTCCAAATAATCCTGCCCCCTCAGGCTATGTCACAGCTCTCCTATAAAACCTCAGGTCCAGGGATATCAAAAGAACATGCCATACTGGGTCAGACCAAGGGTCCATCAAGCCCAGCATCCTGTTTCCAACAGTGGCCAATCCAGGCCACAAGAACCTGGCAATTACCCAAACACCAAGAAGATCCCCTGCTACTGATGCAATTAATAGCAGTGGCTATTCCCTAAGTAAATTTGATTAATAGCCATTAATGGACTTCTCCTCCAGGAACTTATCCAAACCTTTTTTAAACACAGCTATACTAACTGCACTAACCACATCCTCTGGCAACAAATTCCAGAGTTTAATTGTGCGTTGAGTAAAAAATAATTTTCTCTGATTAGTCTTAAATGTGCTACTTGCTAACTTCATGGAGTGCCCCCTAGTCTTTCTATTATCTGAAAGAGTAAATAACCGATTCACATCTACCCGTTCTAGACCTCTCATGATTTTAAACACCTCTATCATATCCCCCCTCAGCCGTCTCTTCTCCAAGCTGAAAAGTCCTAACCTCTTTAGTCTTTCCTCATAGGGGAGCTGTTCCATTCCCCTTATCATTTTGGTCGCCCTTCTCTGTACCTTCTCCATCGCAATTATATCTTTTTTGAGATGCGGCGACCAGAATTGTACACAGTATTCAAGGTGCGGTCTCACCATGGAGCGATACAGAGGCATTATGACATTTTCCGTTTTATTCACCATTCCCTTCCTAATAATTCCTAACATTCTGTTTGCTTTCTTGACTGCCGCAGCACACTGAGCCGACGATTTTAAAGTATTATCCACTATGATGCCCAGATCTTGTTACCGAGCGCGCGGAGCGCGGTCGCCTCCATAGCAGATGGTGAGCCCTTGGGCCACGGCAAGACTTAGGGAGCCCCAAGCCACACCGTGGGAGGTGAGCCGAGCAGGCATGGTGAGCCAGGCGGGTGCAGAAGCAGGGAGTAAGGAGTGGAGTCTGACCCTCAGCCGGACCTGCACGCCCATTGCAACCAACCCGGGGATGTTGATTGATGAACGGTCCTCCGACTGTTCCCGGCCCTTTCGGACCTGCCGCTGGGTACGGCATAGGGCGGCAGGCCGGACAGAGGCGAGGGCAGACAGAGTCCTTACACAGAAGACGTCAGACGGGGGCTGAAGCAAGACATACAAGACATCAGGGCAAGGGTTGAAGCAGCAAGACATTGAAGACATCAGGGCAAGGGTTGAAGCAGCAAGACATGGGCACTGTCTCTCAAGGCGCCCTACACAGCCAGCACGGCTGGACTGGTCACGGAGCACCCTGTCCCACAAATGCGGGAGCGTGACATGCGCAGGGAAGAGGAAGCAGGGAAGGTTGCTGCACTCCCGGCAGCCTCAAGCAGGGAAGGTTGCTGCACTCCCGGCAGCCTCAAGCAAGTAGGAACAGCGGGAACTGGATCAGGCATGGGTTCAGGAACAGACATCAAGGCACAGACGACAACGGAGGACCTGGATCAAGGCAGAGGTACAGATGACTGTAGTGCTCAATCCAAAGGCCAGCAGGAACTGACAAGAAAGTCCTTTTTGCAGCTGAAGTGGGTAACTCCCTGGGAGGAGTTTACCTGGACCGCCCCTCGCTGGTCCTATAACGAAGGTGGAGAGCTGCGGGCCAGTCCCTAGGGAGAAGGGCGTGGCCGGAAACCAGGAAGTCCAAACAGCCAAACAAGCCACAGGCAGGCCTCAGGAACAGCGAGGCCTCTCAGGCCCTGCAGCAAGTCCTGGATAGAGCGCAGGCGAGGCCCTGGCTTCGGAGCGGCCTCCGGAGGGAAGGTAAGATACCTCCTGTAGTAGGGATGTGAATCGTTTTAGGACGATTAAAATTATCGTCCGATAATTTTAATATCGTCTTAAACCGTTATGGAACACAATACAATAGAGATTCTAACGATTTATCGTTATAAATCGTTAGAATCGTGAGCCGGCACACTAAAACCCCCTAAAACCCACCCCCGACCCTTTAAATTAAATCCCCCACCCTCCCGAACCCCCCCAAATGACTTAAATAACCTGCGGGTCCAGCGGCGGTCCGGAACGGCAGCGGTCCGGAACGGGCTCCTGCTCCTGAATCTTGTTGTCTTCAGCCGGCGCCATTTTCCAAAATGGCGCCGAAAAATGGCGGTGGCCATAGACGAACACGATTGGACGGCAGGAGGTCCTTCCGGACCCCCGCTGGACTTTTGGCAAGTCTCGTGGGGGTCAGGAGGCCCCCCACAAGCTGGCCAAAAGTTCCTGGAGGTCCAGCGGGGGTCAGGGAGCGATTTCCCGCCGCGAATCGTTTTCGTACGGAAAATGGCGCCGGCCATACACGTATGGCCGGTGCCATTTTCCGTACGGAAAATGGCGCCGGCAGGAGATCGACTGCAGGAGGTCGTTCAGCGAGGGTTCCGGCGCCTCGCTGAACGACCTCCTGCAGTCGATCTCCTGCCGGCGCCATTTTCCGTACGAAAACGATTCGCGGCGGGAAATCGCTCCCTGACCCCCGCTGGACCTCCAGGAACTTTTGGCCAGCTTGTGGGGGGCCTCCTGACCCCCACAAGCTGGCCAAAAGTCCAGCGGGGGTCCGGAAGGACCTCCTGCCGTCCAATCGTGTTCGTCTATGGCCGCCGCCATTTTTCGCCGCCATTTTGGAAAATGGCGCCGGCTGAAGACAACAAGATTGAGGAGCAGGAGCCCGTTCCGGACCGCTGCCGTTCCGGACCGCCGCTGGACCCGCAGGTTATTTAAGTCATTTGGGGGGGGTTCGGGAGGGTGGGGGATTTAATTTAAAGGGTCGGGGGTGGGTTTTAGGGGGTTTTAATGTGCCAGTTTTGCGATTTTTCACGATATTTTACCCCCCCAAACGGCAACAATACGATTCCCTCCCCCTCCCCCTCCCAGCCGAAATCGATCGTTAAGACGATCGAGGACACGATTCACATCCCTATTGCTGATACCTTGAAACGTGAATACAAAATCCAGGAGAAAGGAAAGAGGTTAGCCCCGGCCACAGGAGGGTGGTGATCTAGGGCATGCTCTGCCGGGGACTGTATGAGTGCAGCTGTGCCGAGAGTGGTATCCAGCTGTTGCAGAAGCAGCCCAGCTGTGGCCAGCAGGTAATCCAGCTGCGGCTCTGACTGGCTGCTGAACCTGACATGTAAATGCTTCCTCTCTGGCTCTCTGCAGAGTGGAAGCAGCTGTTGCAGTGCAGACTGTGCTCTGCTTTAGTGCCTGATGATGAGAGAGAGTAGCACATGTCACAGCGGTTTGTTGCTGTCTTACTCTGGTATTGGCACTGAGAATTTCATTACATAAATGAACTCCCTTACCTGATGTAAAGGGAAGAGGATGAGGGCTTATTTGTTCACCTCTGAGCACCGAGGAAGCATGGCTGGGTGAGCACCGAGGAAGCACGGCTGGGTCAATGTTTCTGCACAAGCCGACCACATGAGATAAATAGCTGAGTCTCACTCTCAGCGCTGCTTTGTAGCATTTTGGCCTGGAAGAATGTGAACTGAGATTTGCTTTTAGGCGGCGCTCAGACAGAGATTCCCCGAGTGCCTGAATGTGCCAGAGAAAGCAGAAACCCTTCCTGCAGTTGCTTATTTTTGTTACGGAGTCCCATGCAGAGCACATAGCAGGGATTGCTGTGATTCAGGGAGGAGGTAACTGTCCAAGGGTTAAGCAGGGGTTTGCCTGTACCCGCGCATTTCCAACCTAACGAGGGGAAAGGAGCGATTTAGGGCTGGGACCAGGAGGCAGTCAGGACAGCTGGACACGTTGATGTGTGCACGGGACTGCAATCTGGCCGGGGGTTTGCTGAGGTCTGACTCCGGAAGAGGTGATTCCAGGTCCACGCACTCCGACACCGGCTCCAAATGCTGCGCTTTTATAAAATGAGCAGAGAAAGCGGGCGCGCGCGCGCAGTCCTCCTGCCCCGCGGTTCCGGAGATTTCTGCAGCTCTCTCTCACCCACATTTCCTGCCTCTCCTGCTCTTTAGAGGAGTGGGGAACGATGCCTCTGCTCTGCATCTCTGCTGAACTGCAAGCACCAGGATTTATAGCGAATATCTCTGCATTATTGTGCTTTTTTTAAAATTTTATGCGGGTTATATATTTTTTGTTTAAAGAATACTTGAGAGACGATTTTTCATTTTTAATTAGCATAACTTTGAGAGTCTAGAAAATGCTTCATTTCTGTTACACATTACTGTATTCTATATTTTATGGTAGTGCGATATGTTTTTAGAATAATAAAAAGTTTGCATTGATTTGTGCTCATTTCTATTATTTAAAGAGTAAAAACCATGCAAAAAGGCCAGGTCTGTGAGGCAGGAGGGGGTTAAATGCCTCCCACTCCCAGCCTTCCTGATGGTTAATGGAGAAGAGCAGCTGCCTGTTCCAGCTACATTTGCATTGGAAGCTCCTTCATTTGTATGCGCATAAGCAATGCCCTCTTCTCCTGCAGGCCAGGGCCCATTCTCACTTTGTGTCAGCTGTTAAGAGTCCTTGGCCTTCAAGTGCCATTAATGCTCCGAAGCCCAAGGCATCTGTGTGCGGCCTCCGTGGCGCAGGCCGTGCAGACTGGGACAGTGAGGAAGCAGTGAAAGTCCTGCCAAATGTGAAAAGAAAGAGCAAAGAGGCCACTGAAGCCATCACCAGGCAGCCCCTCTGTCTCTATACAAGGGCAGGAGAAGGGCTCTGTGCACGCTCTCCCCCCCCATCTCACTCAGCTGGGGACCGCAGGATCAGGATAGGGACGAGGAAAAGATGCTGTGTGCCCTGCACGCCAGCCCTGTGACAGCCTCACTCGGGGCCCACGCTGCAGTGGGGAGAAGAGGAGGCATCGGGTGGGCAGGTCTGAGACCTTCTGGTTGTATTCTTATTGATAAATAATGCCACATACTGCACCCTAAAATAGCTTTCTCAGTAGCCTGCAACAGCCATTATGCATCATGTGTGAAACTTTAAAACATTTTGCCTCAATTATTTCAAGCTCTTACCAGCATTAAAAATTCCTTATTAATTTATATTAATTTACTTATATTTGTGCATTTAGAAAGTGCAATAAATATAATCATGTAAAAAGCAAAGGAAAGAAACAGATCCAATCAATCATGTAATAAAACTAAAATTAATGAATTCTTTCTTGAATCCTCTTTGCAGAAAGCCAGAAATCATCATAACTACAATAAAATAGCATTAATCATCAGAACAGGTGTAGAGCAGAGCTAGGACAATTCACATTACAACCACCATGAAAAAAAAATTCAAATTCTGGTGTTACCTCAGCAAGAAATCTCCCTCCATTGCTATTTTGTGAAGTAATACAAACTCCTGGAAAGAAAGACACATCTAGAACCTTGCCATACCCTACAGTCACAGCACTGACTCTCAGGACTCGAATAACAGCAACCTTATGAAAAAGCAGCAATGCAAATACTACACCAGGCCCTTGAACATTAATACACCACCTACTGGAGTAACAGAACAAACCGGACTACTACAGAGAAAGTACATGCGAGCAGAAATACTGCACTTCAGTGACACACAGGCAAAACTGAGACCAACTACAAATTATAAACACACAGACACATCCAAAATAGAAATCCTGAGAAACTAGAATCTGAATAGTGGAATATTGAAGAGAGAGCAAAATACAAACATATAAGAAATGCACATTCCCAAAGATGGCATATTTCAATTGCTTGAAGCAACCAAAATTGCCAAAAGTGCCTGTCAAATACCTGAGTTACAGACGCTTATTTAAACACCTTCATAATAGGCTTCATCGAATAGTGATAACTTTATATCTCTGCCCTATTTTTAATCATAGGTCTAGTAGTCATCTGTTTTTCAGTATTTTTCATATATGCTGTGCAAAAATTCTACTTAACTTTGGTGTAGAACGCTGTCTTTTCAACAACTATGAAGCCTTGCTTAACATACTCGACATGGGTCCATGTTTTGAACAGCTGGTTCTTTATCAAGGGCTCAATAACAGCGTCTACAACATAATGTAGGTGGTCAATGTAGTAACAGAAGTTATAAAATATCAAGTAATTGCAGTGGGCAAAAAACTTTCAGCATTAATAACGAGATATTGTCAAAGACTTACTCTGAGTTCAGTGATTGTATAGCATGGCGTTTCCGCGTTTCTTTTCCTGTGGCCGCACCGGAAATACCAACCATATAAATATGCAATGTAAGTGAGTGACGTCAATTGTTACATCAGTAACCACAAAGGATGGATGGTTAAGTAGGTGAGTAGCATTCAACAGCTACATTTAGACCATTGGGGAAATACTGAGTTTAATCTATAAATACATTGTTGTTCATTATAATTGTGCGGCGGCAACTCAAAGCCATCCTCAAACTGACATATACCAGATCGATGATACGCCATTTGATGTCTTGAAAAGAATGGTTAAATTGCTTACAATGAGCTACTATTGGAGCTTGAAGTTTAGACATGGCAAGGCAACTTTATGTTCAGTGAGGTGGGTTTTAATAGGTCTCTTCGTTCTCCCTATGTAAAGTAAAGGACATGGGCAGATAAGCATATAAACGTTTGAATATAGACAGTCAGTGTAATCATAAGCTTTGTAAGTTTTCCCAGTTGGATCAGACCAATTTGTGCCTGTAATGGCCTGATTACAAAACGTACACTTGTTGCATGTCCAGTGGCCAATTGGTTTATTATGCATGGGAGAAGGAATTTCTTGCAAGAAGGAATGAACAAGTAGATCTTTTACATTTTTCCCATGGCTGTATGCAATGATAGGTCGATGAGTAAAAACTGTGTGCATCTTCAAAACGGGCCAATGATGCAAAATGAGAACTGACATTTGTGAGGACATTGTGGAGTAAGGTAAAACGCAAAGCAGGGCTGTAGTTGTGTCAGATGGCTTATTATCAAGGAGTAGCCATTCTCGTTCAGCATGAAAAGCAAGTTTATATGCTTGTTTGAGATACTTTACTGGGTATCCGCGATCTGTAAATTTGTCAATTAATTTCTTGGCTTGAATAACAAAGTCTGCTTTGGAGGTACATAGCCGGCGTAGTCGAAGGAATTGACCTATTGGTAAAAAATTTTTTAAATGAAATGGGTGGAAACTGGAAAAATGTAGGTATTCCTGGCACAGGGTTTAACAAAAATGTCTGCAAGTAATTCTTGTCCCTCTTTTTTGATAAGAATGTCCAAAAATTCAATTTGTTGATAATGGTGCTGCATAGTGAATTGGAGAAGTTGATCTAATGAATTGATCCAATGTAAGAACTTCAATAAACCCTGCTCGTCAGAATGCCATAAGAAAAAGACATCATCTATATACCAGACCCAGTGAGAAACAAATTGAAATTGCATGATGTCATATAATAATTTTTCTTCAAAAGGCTACAACCTATAATTTAGCTATGCTTGGAGCCATAGCTGCTCCCATTGCCGTGCCCTGCATTTGTTTGTAGAAGGTGTTCTGAAAAATAAAATAATTTTCGGTGCGAGCCAATTTGCCTAATTGTAATAAAACATCCAAGGGAATTTTATGGGGTCGAGGTCTCTGCTCCAATGTGTCAAAAATAATGTCCAAAGCTGCTGTTTGTGGTATGTTAGTATAAAGGGCTTGCATGTCCATAGTAACTAAAATGGTATGGTGGATATTGTGAATCTGTTGTACCTTTTTAAGCATTTGTTTGGTATCTTTCAAAAATGAGGATGTCTTGGTGGTAAATGGCTGTAAATGATAGTCAACGAAAGTAGACAAAGGCTCCAAAATTGAACCCAAGGTAGTGACAATAGGCCTACCCGGTGGATCTACAGCATTTTTATGTACCTTTGGTACCATATAGATAGTTGGTCTTGTAGGAGAATCAGTGAGTAAGAATCTACATTCTCTGGAAGTTAGAAAACCTAAAATGGTGGCATCTTTAATCAAATGAGATATTTGTTGTTGTAAGTCCTCAGTGGGATTTGAACCAATGGAACATAACTTGTTGGGTCATTTAAATGTGCTTGTACTTTATTAATGTATGTAAGTAAACATGCTTTTCATGCTGAACGAGAATGGCTACTCCTTGATAATAAGCCATCTGACACAACTACAGCCCTGGTTTGCGTTTTTACCTTACTCAATGTCCTCACAAATGTCAGCTCTCATTTTGCATCATTGGCCCGTTTTGAAGATGCACGCAGTTTTTACTCATCGACCTATCATTGCATACAGCCATGGGAAAAATTTAAAAGATCTGCTTGTTCATTCCTTCTTGCAAGAAATTCCTTATCCCATGCATAATAAACCAATTGGCCACTGGACATGCAACAAGTGTACGTTTTGTAATCAGGCCATTACAGGCACAAATTGGTCTGATCCAACTGGGAAAACTTACAAAGCTTATGATTACACTGACTGTCTATATTCAAACGTTTATATGCTTATCTGCCCATGTCCTTTACTTTACATAGGGAGAACGAAGAGACCTATTAAAACCCACATCACTGAACATAAAGTTGCCTTGCCACTTCTAAACTTCAAGCTCCAATAGTAGCTCATTGTAAGGAATTTAACCATTCTTTTCAAGACATCAAATGGCGTATCATCGATCTGGTATATGTCAGTTTGTGCGGCGGCAACATCAAAGACATCCTCAATTACAATGAACAACAATGTATTTATAGATTAAACTCAGTATTTCCCCAATGGTCTAAATGTAGCTGATGAATGGTACTCACCTACTTAACCATCCATCCTTTGTGGTTACTGACGTAACAATTGACGTCACTCACTTACATTGCACATTCATAAGGTTGGTATTTCCGGTGCGGCCACAGGAAAAGAAAAATGGAAACGCCATGCTATACGATCATTGAACTCACTTACAGTAAGTTTGACAATATCTCGTTATTAATGCTGAATGTTTTTTGCCCACTGCAATTAATTGATATGTTATAACTTCTGTTACTACATTGACCATCTACATTATGTTGTAGACGCTGTTATTGAGCCCTTGATAAAGAACTGGCTGTTCGAAACATGGACCCATGTCGAGCATGTTAAGCAAGGCTTCATAGAAGTTGAAAAGACAGCGTTCCACACCAAAGTTAAGTAGAACATTTGCACAGCATATATGAAAAATACTGAAAAACAGATGACTACTAGACCTATGATTAAAAATAAGGCAGAGATATAAAGTTATCACTGATCGATGAAGCCTATTATGAAGGTGTTTAAATAAGCGTCTGGAACTCAGGTATTTGACAGGCACTTTTGGCAATTTTGGTTGCTTCATAGGATTTTCTGCCATAGTCCTTTACACATTTAAATAGACGGGGTAACGTGAACCACATATTGATTGATATTCCAATTGCTAACATCTCAAAATATGTTTTTTTCCTTTGTTGTCTGATCTTTGTATTTTTCTAATCAGTTGGTCCTGGTCTTTTTTTTTTCCCATTTTTCCCTTGTTGCTCAATTACAAATTCCTTTTCAGGGTCTCTTTTCTCCTAGTCTTCTTCCCTTCCTCCCAGACCCACACCTTCTCTTACAGACTCTCTCACTATCATATGCTCTCCCCCAACCACACAAGGTCACATTCTCTCACCCCCCCCCCCCCCCCCCACCAGGTTCCCATTCTTATAGGCACAGAGATGCACACCCACGCACCCATTCTCATCCACATACACACATTCAAGCTCCTGTTCTCTCACACACATACAAGCCCCCATTCTATGCCCCCCCCCACACACATTCAAGCTCTCATTCTCTCCCCCCCACACACACATTCAAGCTCTCATTCTCTCCCCCCCCACACACACACATACACACACATTCAAGCTCTCATTCTCTCCCACACATACATGCAGGACCTTTTCATTAGGCACAGTCAAATCCCTACTTCTGTCGCTGCGGAGATAGGATACCATGGCGGCCTTGTGACTCGGCCCTCCTCTTCACTGTTCCATGGACAGGATCCCGTGACAGCATTGCTCCAAGATGCCTTTTCCGGTTTGGTGGGTCCGGGCCCAAATTGGGTGGGCCACTGCCCACCCAGGCCCACCCTTGGCTTTGCCACTGTCTGATATTTAAGTGCCCCGGCTGCTGTGTCTTCTTGCTGTGAGGTGCTTGGAGCACAGTCCAACTGCTGACCTGCATCTGTGCCCTGCATGCTGTCACACGCACACTCATATGCACACACACGCATACACACACAGTCTCTCAGACACAACATCCTCTCTCTCATGTACACACACTCATATCTTCCCTCTCACACACATTCACACTCTCGCTCATGCTCAAACACATGCATGCTTTCTCTCAAGGCAAGGGCATAGCCAATACTGAATTTAGGGATGGGGTGGGGCCCAACATTATTAACATTGATGGGCAGTAGGCATACGGGTCTGAGCCCTACCATGTGCACTTTTATCAATAAATATTGCCTTAGAGTGCATCCAACAATGGATTTATAAGTAATGTGCAACAGCCATCATTCATCATGAGTGACACTTAAGGATAGAATTAATGAGGGTTTAGCGAGGATCCTGAGTTGTAGTAAAAACGGAATGGCTTCTAGTGGGGAGAGAGGATGTGAAGTTGGATAGGGCCCTATTGAAAGTGAGAGATGTTGACGTGAAGAGGAGTGAATGTGTTAGAAATCGAGGGGTAGTAGTGGTTGAGGCTTTTAGTCTAACTCCCCATGTGTCTATCACACAGAGAACATTTTTTTTTAAGTGAAGGCAGCTTCAGAGGTTTAGATCAGTTCTGGATTTAGCAGGGTTTTTTTTTAAGGTATTTGTACAGGCCTTGATTTGTTCATTGTTAGACTATTGTACTACAAAAACAAACACACTAATTACTACTTAAGACTGCCTGCATTATAGAAACAGGACACTCATAAATGAGTCACATATAGGTGCTCACAATAATCAGTTGATATACATTTATTTAAATCTTCATTGATAAAGAATTATTCATACAAAAAACCTTAAGCACTATATATAACCCTATCTATATCTCTCACTTCTCAAGAATATCTTAGTGTATATCACTTCTCAGGATTATCTTAGCCTATATCCCTTAAACTATCCCTCAGTTCACCATCTATCACAACAGCCCCTTATTATCTCCCCCATCACATATACTCAGGACACCACAAAACAAACATAAAACATTGACTATATCCCCAGACAAAAAAAGGGGGTGACAAAAGAAAACAAGCAAAAACAAAAAGCAAAAATAGCAAAAAAAAAAAAAAAAAAACACATTAAATAAAACTCCACTGGCTGGAGTCTTTTAAACATTTATAATCCTCTCAAAGAAAAACGCCGGTTCACCAACATCATTATCGTGGTTTTAGTCACAGGTGTTTACTTCCCTGTGTGGCTGGAGTCGAATATTATTGAGGCAGAGTATTAAAACAATGTTACAGTCCAAAGAAGGTCTCCCTTATTTCAGCGCCAACTGACGAATGAAATTTATTGCCGCACAACCCGACCCCGCGGGAAAGTGACAATTAACACATCACAAGGATGGGAAGGATAAAATCCATCGCCCGACCAAGCGGGGAAGTAGCACACTTTCACGCAATCAGCACTCAGACTCAAGTGCACCGCACCCAACTCTGCATCATTTCGGCAATAAAGATTTAAATAAGTTTGTCAACTGATTATTGGGAGCACCTGTACGTGACTGTCATTTTTCAGTGTCCTGAGACTCCCAAGGAAAGATCTACAACCACTGCCTGTAGTCCAAACTATAGCTGCTCAACTGATTTTCGGTTTGTTAACAGAGCTCCATCGGTTGCCTGTTAAAAAGTGTGCAGAATTCAAGATCTCATCCTTGAAGTTCAAGGCATTGCACAGTATAGGGGCAAAATATAAGAACACAGGGGTCAAGCGTTATATCCTGAGTCACAATTTGCGTTCCCACAATGATATCTTGTGTGTTGTTCCCTCCAGAAAAGAAGTGAGAAAGATAGGATTCAGGAAAAGGATGTTTGGAACTCAGGCTCCGGAGCTGTGGAATTAAATTATGTATCCTTTAAAAAAAAATCATGACATGGGCAGACCTAGTGTTTCCTTTATTAAAGAAGGTTGTTAAATATAGAAACGATGGCAAAAAAAGACCAATCGGCCCATCCAGTCTGCCCAGCAAGCTTCTGCACTTATTTTCCCAAACTTATCTGTTTCACCGACCACCAAGTTCAGGGCCCTTGTGGTAATTGTTTGATTCAAATTTCCTGCCACCCCCTGCCATTGATGCAGAGAGTAATAGGGATGTGCAGCAGGGACAGATTCGACTATTTTGGTATTCGTATTCGGAACCCAAATCCGTTGCATCCGTTCTCGGGGGACCCCGATCCATTCATTAGTTACATATGTATTCATTTCCCAAAAGAAAACCCCATCCCAACCCTTTAAATTTAACTACAACCCTCCTGACCCCCCCCCCCCCCAAGACTTGCCAAAAGTCCCTGGTGGTCCAGCGGGGGTCCTGGAGCGATCTCCTGCACTCGGGCCGTCCAGAGCTTTATTGTGCGTTGAGTGAAAAATAATTTTCTCCGATTAGTCTTAAATGTGCTACTTGCTAACTTCATGGAATGCCCCCTAGTCCTTCTATTATTTGAAAGTGTAAATAACCAAGTCACATCTACTTGTTCAAGACCTCTCATGATCTTAAAGTCCTCTATCATATCCCCCCTCAGCCGTCTCTTCTCCAAGCTGAACAGCCCTAACCTCTTCAGCCTTTCCTCATAGGGGAGCTGTTCCATCCCCTTTATCATTTTGGTTGCCCTTCTCTGTACCTTCTCCATCGCAACTATATCTTTTTAGAGATGCGGCGACCAGAATTGTACACAGTATTCAAGGTGCGGTCTCACCATGGAGCGATACAGAGGCATTATGACATTTTCCGTTCTATTAACCATTCCCTTCCTAATAATTCCTAACATTCTGTTTGCTTTCTTGACTGCTGCAGCACACTGAGCCGACGATTTTAAAGTATTATCCACTATGATGCCTAAATCGTTTTCCTGGGTGGTAGCTCCTAATATGAAACCTAACATCGTGTAACTACAGCAAGGGTTATTTTTCCCTATATGCAACACCTTGCACTTGTCCACATTAAATTTCATCTGCCATTTGGATGCCCAATCTTCCAGTCTCACAAGGTCTTCCTGTAATGTATCACAGTCTGCTTGTGATTTAAGTACTCTGAATAATTTTGTATCATCCACAAATTTGATAACCTCACTCATCATATTCCTTTCCAGATCATTTATATATATATATTGAAAAGCACCGGTCCAAGTACAGATCCCTGAGGTACTCCACTGTTTACCCTTTTCCACTGAGAAAATTGACCATTTAATCCTACTCTCTGTTTCCTGTCTTTTAGCCAGTTTGTAATCCATGAAAGGACATCGCCTCCTATCCCATGACTTTTTAGTTTTCGAAGAAGCCTCTCATGAGGGACTTTGTCAAACGTCTTCTGAAAATCCAAATACACTATATCTACCGGTTCACCTTTATCCACATGTTTATTAACCCCTTCAAAAAAAATGAAGCAGATTTGTTAGGCAAGACTTGCCTTGGGTAAATCCGTGTTGACTGTGTCCCATTAAATCATGTCTTTCTATATGCTCTACGAATTTGATCTTGAGAATAGTTTCCACTATTTGTCCCGACACTGAAGTCAGGCTCACTGGTCTATAGTTACCCATATCATCCCTGCAGCCTTTTTTAAATATTGGGGTTACATTGGCCACCCTCCAGTCTTCAGGTACAATGAATGATTTTAATGATAGGTTACAAATTTTAACTAATAAATCAGAAATTTCATTTTTTAGTTCCTTCCGACCCCTAGGATGCATACCATCCGGTCCAGGTGATTTGCTACTCTTTAGTTTGTCATTCTGGCCTACTACGTACATCTTCCAGGTTCACAGTGATTTCGTTCAGTTCATCTGACTCATCACCACTGAAAACCATCTCCAGAACTGGTATCTCCCCAACATCCTCATTAGTAAACACGGAAGGAAAGAATTCATTTAGTCTTTCTGCAATGGCCTTATCTTCCCTAAGAGCCCCTTTAACCCCTCGGTCATCTAATGGTCCAACCGACTCCCTCACAGGTTTTTTGCTTTGGATATATTTTAAAATTTTTATTATGAGTTTGTCTCTATGGCCAACTTCAATTCAAATTCTCTCTTTGCTTGTCTTATCAATGTTTTACACTTACTTGACAATGCTTATGTTTTATCCTATTTTCTTCAGATGGATCCTTCTTCCATGTTTTGAAGGATTTTTTTTGGCTAAAATAGCCTCTTTCACCTCACCTTTTAACCATGACGGTAATCGTTTTGCCTTCCTTCCACCTTTCTTAATGCGTGGAATACATATGGACTGAGTCTTTAGGATTGTATTTTTAAACAATGTCCAAGGCTGTTCAACACTTTTAACCTTTGCAGCTGCACCTTTCAGTTTTTTTCTAACTATTTTCCTCATTTTATCAAAGTTTCCCTTTTTAAAATTTAGTGTTAGAGCTGCAGATTTACTTATTTTCCCCCTTCCAGTTATTAGTTTACATTTGATCATGTTATGATCACTGGTGCCAAGTGGCCCCACCACCATTACCTCTCTCACCAAATCCTGCGTTCCACTAAGAATTAAATCTAAAATAGCTCCCTCTCTTGTTGGTTCCTGAACCAATTGCTCCATGAAGCAATCATTTATTACATCCAGGAACTTTGTCTCTAGTAAGTCCTGATGTTACATTTACCCAGTCAAGACTGGGGTAATTGAAATCTCCCATTATTATTGCTCTGCCAAATTTTACATTTAAAAAATTTACAATTTTATGTTTAAAAAATTCATCGCTGACACTGTAAAAAATGGATTTTTTAAGCTACACACGCTGAAGCGTATCAAACCTCTATTACCCCCATACGACTTCCGCACAGTACTACAAGCTACAATTCTATCAAAGCTTGACTACTGCAACGCATTGCTATTAGGCCTACCAAAAAACACATTGCAACCATTACAAATGCTTCAAAATGCAGCGGCGCACATCATCACCTACACGCACCGCCACGATCACATCACTCCTGCGCTTCAATCCCTTCACTGGCTACCCGTAGCTTCCAGGATCATATACAAATCGATTACGCTGATTCATAAGGCCATCTATAACCAAAACATGCAATGGTTTCCTGAGCACCTGTCTTTCAAAAAAACAAACCGTCCAATCAGATCCCAACATCAGGCCAGACTGCCGATCCCTTCTCCTAAACTAACTAAACATGCATCCACTAAAGAACGCTCGCTCATCATAGCAGGAACCAAAATGTGGAACAGTATGCCCGCGGAACTGCGCCAGGAACCCTGCCACCGAAAATTTAAACATAACCTAAAAACATGGCTGTTTAGAAAAGCCTTCCTTTGAAGGATGGGACTCATGCAAATTACATACCTCGCTGCTCAACCTACTCCCGATTCCTCCACCCTACCTTGCCTTTCCCTCCCCCCCCCCCCCCCCATCATTCCCCCTTTCCCTACCTGTTTTATTCCCTAGAAATATCTCCCTACAGGACAGACTTTAAGTTAATTATTTCAATTATCATTGTTACACATATGTATATGATATTTATACTCCTAGTTTTACTGTTAAATAAGCATCTTGCTTTTTCCACTTATGTTTATTGTAAAGCCTGTGGCTGAATTACTGTTTGCTGTAAACCGAGGTGATGTGCATTACGTGCCGTGGTATATAAAAAAAACAATAAATAAATAAATCGGTTTGCTTCCCTGATTTCTCTTAGCATTTCATCATCTGTCTGACCATTTTGTCCAGGTGGATGGTAGTATACTCCTATCACTATACTCTTACCCAACACATGGGATTTCTACCCATATAGATTCTACTGAGCATTTAGTCTCTTGTATGATCTTTATCCTGTTGGACTCTATACCCTCCCGGACATAAAGTGCCACACCCCCACCAAGTTGATCCTCCCTATCATTGCGATATAATTTGTACCCTGGTATAGCACTGTCCCATTGGTTATCCTCCTTCCACCAAGTCTCTGTGATGCCAATTATGTCAATCTCATCATTTGCTGCTATACACTCTAACTCTCCCATCTTACTTCTTAGACTTCTGGCATTGGCATACAGACATTTCAAAGTGTGTTTTTTGCTTGTTTTAACAATCTGCTTTTCAGTTGTTTGGGATAATTCGGAAATCATTAGCTTCGGTGATTGGCTTGGCACATGGACTATGTTTGCATTTAATGGAACCTCTCTGTTGGGATGCCCTAACTCTCCTGTTTCATTCGTATCCTTCAAAAATACATTTCTCCAAACCATGCATTGCTGAGTGACTGTCTGCTTTCCCCCTTGTTCTAGTTTAAAAGCTGCTCTATCTCCTTTTTGAAAGTTAGTGCCAGCAGCTTGGTTTCACTCTGGTTAAGGTGGAGCCCATCCCTTCGGAAAAGTCTCCCCTTTCCCCAAAAGTTTCCCCAGTTCCTTACAAAGCTGAATCCCTCTTTCCTGCACCATCATAAGAACATAAGAAATTGCCATGCTGGGTCAGACCAAGGGTCCATCAAGCCCAGCATCCTGTTTCCAACAGAGGCCAAAAACCAGGCCACAAGAACCTGGCAATTACCCAAACACTAAGAAGAACCCATGCTACTGATGCAATTAATAGCAGTGGCTATTCCCTAAGTATAATTGATTAACAGCCATTAATGGACTTCTCCTCCAAGAACTTATCCAAACCTTTTTTGAACCCAGCTACACTAACTGCATTGAGACTCCGGAGCTCTGCCTGCCTCTGGGGACCTGCGCGTGGAACAGGGAGCATTTCAGAGAATGCTACCCTGGAGGTTCTGGATTTCAGCTTCCTACCTAAAATCCTAAATTTGGCTTCCAGAACCTCTGTCCCACATTTTCCTATGTCGTTGATGCCCACATGTACCACGACAGCCGGCTCCTCCCCAGCACTGTTTATAAAACAGAAATAGAACATGTCACAATACAAACCAACATGCAGAACAAATATATTTTAATTCTGGTGTCACTTCAGCAAGACAAAATCCCTCCATTGCCAAATATTTTGTGAAGTAAACAAACCCCTGCAAAAAATACTACCATCAATAACAGCATTAACTCTCAGGACTCAAACAATAGCAAACTTCTCTATTTGTTTAACTGTGTTCTGTAATTTTACATTACTGTAATCCACTTCCCACTACGGATTTGTTTTAAGTGAAATATAGGTGTTTTTAAATAAATATGAAAAGACATAAATATAACCCTAGAACACTAATACAGCTGCACTGTTACAAATCCCTCTAGAGAAATCACACGCTGGCAGAACTCCTGCATCTCAGGCACACACAGAGAACACAGACCAACCCTTACCTAATGCAGAACAAGGGACTGCAAATTAGAAACAGAAACATACAAGCAAAACTGAAATGGAAAGAGCACAATAGAAAGATATAAAGCACATTCCCAAAGATGGCAGATTCCAATCGTTAAATACTCAAAATATACATTTATTTTACATTTATTGTCTGATATTTATTTTTCTAATGGGTTGGTCCTTTTCTCTTTTTTCCCCACTTTCTCCTTGCCAGTCTATTTCTAAATTCCATTTTCAGAGTTTGTTCTCTTCCTGTTTCTTCTCTCTCTTCCTGTCTTCTTCCCCTTCTCCCTCACACACATACAAACTCTCACTCTCACAGGCTCCCTCACACACATCCATGCACATATCCTCTCCTTCACACACAAACCGCACTCACATAGGCGCTCTCCCTCACACACAAATTGTGTGTGTGTGTGTGCATGTGAGAACTCTGACACATCGGATTTCTTTGACACAAACATAGGTGCTCACTCTCTCTTTCACATACACATTTATACACGTGCATTCTCTCATACATAGGCCCTTGCTCTCAATGACACTTCCTCACACACACACACACACACACACATACAAATAACCTTTTATTCTCACACATGTCCCCTCCCCCCCCCCCCCCCCCACACACACACAGGCTCTCTCTCACTCTCACACACACACACATAGGCCTCTCCCTCTCGGCCACAGCTGGATGAGTTCTAATGCAGCCTCATTATCCTTTCTTCCAGTTGTGGTGGGATGGGCTCTGCTGCAGCCCTGCCAGAAACTCTTCAGGCTCTATCTGGGTCCGCCACAGCCCCACCAGGCCTGTCTTTGGGAGTTGAGGAGAGGAAATTGCATGACCAAGTGATCAGCCCATTGGGAGATGCCTGATCCCCTGATAGAGGGATTGCTGACCAGACGTCCTTTTCCAGAGCTGGTGGCTCTCCCAGTAAAGGAACGGATGGGGCCAGCCCTCTTCCCCTGCAGAACTAGCAGGAGCTCCTCAGGGGAGGGAGGGAGAAGAGGATTAGTTGATCCTGCCCCTGCCGGGACCAAGACAGTTCTTTGTGGAAGGGAGAACAGGATTGCTGGTCAGCTCTCTGTCCCCCAGTAACAGAGATATTTCTCTTGGGAAGGTGCAGGACGGCAGAGGAGCAGGAGCTGGAGCAGGGACTCCTGCAGTGACAGTGATGGTGTCAGTACTAGGCCCACCTCCTTAAAGGGACAGGGCTCACCGCAGTACCAGTATCTCTGCACTGACTTCAAACTCGTGGCTTGAACCACACAGGCCACTGTAGTGTCATAAGGTCTGAGCTCAGTGGCCCTTTATACCGCTGCTTTCTTCTTCCTATTGCTGGCCGAATTGGTGCGGAAGAGTAGCAGAGGGATGAGAGGATTAATAGCGGAAGTCGAATGAGGAGAGAAACTCCTGCCAACCTGGCTCCTCAGGTGACCTAGAAATTCTGGGGTATGGGTCTGGTGTTGTGGTCCTTACCATGGACTCGTGGGGCAGCGGGAGCCCTGCCTAACTATATAACCCAGACTGCAGACACCTGCTTCATTTGATTTACTCCCATGTCACCCAGTTTACAGTTTAAACAATATTAGATGGAGACCCAGACCCTTGGTATGCTAAGCTCCTTCATGGTTAAGGACATACAATATTCTATCCATGGAAGCACATTTTTCACTAATAAAAAAATATAGAAGACAAGAAGAGTGATTTGCTTTTTCCTAAATGAAAATATGAGGGATATTCTTGGATTGTGCATTACCGAGGATTGGCTGGAAGCTACGTTAGCAGACTGCTGTTTATGTTTGGAAAACTAAAGCTTGCAGCGATTCTGAAAGACATCCAGCATGCACGGGGAAAGTCTAGGTCTATTTTATAAGCAAAACTATTATGCATATTCTCAAAATACAATTTTCTTGGGTAAAATTGCAGACCTTTTTAATAAATACTTCTTTTTGCTCTGTGGGTTTCCATAGTCACCATCTCCTTCCTTTCACTCTCTGCTTTTCTTGTGGATGAAATGCCCCCAAGTCAGTTTCAATAGCTGCACTTCTTGGGCTGAGGTTGTGAAGCCATCTTTTCAGGCACATAAATGGATCATTAGAGAGTTTGCATGCACAGAGTATGCAGGTAAATGGATTGTTCTGGTAGAGGAGTTGAGGATTCATTTTGATTATAAGATGTATGCACATGAAACCACAGGCACTAATCATGCTGTGCCAGCATTAGATGTAGGTTTAGTGAGTGGGAGTTAGCCTGCATACTTTGCAAGGATTTTCAAAACAAAAGGATTCCAGTTTAATGAAAGTTGCAGGCAGGTAGCAGCAGCGGGAAGAATATTCCAAGACGTTAAGTGTGGTGAAGTGACACTTAGAGTAGCATGAGTACCGCAAGGCACCATGATGGCAGCAAAGCAGAAGGAACTGTGCAACCTTGAGAGGGGCAAAGCAGCGCCAACATTGGCAGGGAATACTCCAAGGCGGTGGGAGGAAGGGATTTCAAGATGGTGCAATCTGCTGAGCTCCTGAAACCTGTTTTTGATTTTTCTCTATTTCTTCATATTTTTTGTTTACTTTTAATTAGATAGTTTGGAAGAGGAAGGCAACCCTGCCTGTACTGACAGCGACCGGACTGATTCTGCTTCATGGCCACCTGGAGGGAAGCTGTGCTCTCATCTCCTCCTTGCCCATGTGCATGGATGAGTTCAGCAATGAGAACCCCTCATCTGATCCTGCTGCAAGCAGGGTGGATGAATGACGACAATGAGACGCCTCTGAGTGCAGGGAGTGCAACCGGAGAGCAGAAGGAGAAATTACTTTTTACCTGATAATTTCCTTTTGTTTAGTACAGACAGGAGATCTAGAACCAGTGGGTTGTGCACCTCTACCAGCAGATGGAGACAGAGCAAAGCTGACATCATGGTATATATACCACTGCAGTGACATCAGCCTGCCAGTATTCTCTGCAAAAGCCAACTGTGGACAAACCAGCAAAACTTGAATATTAACAAACAATCACTCCAGTATTCAGCCAACAGGACACCACAGAGCTCAGACAGGAAGTACAATAACCCTATTCTATGACCTGGACTATCACCTACCAGAGCTCTCTGGAACATGCAGCCATGCAGGAGGAACATAGCACAATCATTCAGCAGCCAAGGGCGGGAAGGTGGATCTACTTCTCTGTAATAAAGAAAAGGAAATCATCAGGCAATAGCAATTTCTCCATTCTTAGCATTCATACAGGTGGATCTAATGTATCACAGTCTGCTTGTGATTTAACTACTCTGAATAATTTTGTATCATCCGCAAATTTGATTCTCACTCATAAGAACATAAGAAAATGCCATACTGGGTCAGACCAAGGGTCCATCAAGCCCAGCATCCTGTTTCCAACAGTGGCCAATCCAGGCCATAAGAACCTGGCAAGTACCCAAAAACTAAGTCTCGTCGTATTTCTTTCCAGATCATTTATAAATATATTGAAAAGTAAGGGTCCCAATACAGATCCCTGAGGCACTCCACTGTCCACTCCCTTCCACTGAGAAAATTGTCCATTTAATCCTACTCTGTTTCCTGTATTTTAACCAGTTTGTAATCCACGAAAAGACATCGCCTCCAATTCCATGACTTTTTAGTTTTCTTAGAAGCCTCTCATGAGGGACTTTGTCAAATGCCTTCTGAAAATCCAAATACACTATATCTACCGGTTCACCTTTATCCACATGTTTATTAACCCCTTCAAAAAAATGAAGCAGACTTGTTAGGCAAGACTTCCCTTGGGTAAATCCATGTTGACTGTGTCACATTAAATCATGTCTTTCTATATGCTCTATGATTTTGATCTTGAAAATAGTTTCCACTATTTTTGCCGGCACTGAAGACAGGCTCACTGGTCTAAAGTTACCCAGATAGTCCCTGCAGCCTTTTATAAATATTGGGGTTACATTGTCCACCCTCCAGTCTTCAGGTACAATGGATGATTTTAATGAGAGGTTACAAATTTTAACTAATAGATCAGAAATTTCATTTTTTAGTTCCTTTAGTAGCCTAGAATGCATACCATCTGGTCCAGGTGATTTGCTACTCCTTAGTTTGTCAATCTGGCCTACTACAACTTCCAGGTTCGCAGTGATTTCATTCAGTTCGTCTGACTCATCACCCCTGAAAACCATCTCCGAAACTGGTATCTCATCAACATCCTCTTTAGTAAACATGGAAGCAAAGAATTAAGTCTTTCTGCAATCGCCTTATTTTCCCTAAGAGCCCTTTTAACCCCTCAGTCATCTAATGGTCCAAGCAACTCCCTCACAGGTTTCTTGCTTCTGATATATTTTTTAAAAAATTTATTATTAGTTTTTGCCTCTATGGCCAACTTCAATTCAAATTCTCTCTTTGCTTGTCTTATCAATGTTTTACACTTAACTTGACAATGCTTATGTTTTATCCTATTTTCTTCAGATGGATCCTTCTTCCAATTTTTGAAAGTTTTTTTTGGCTAAAATAGCCTCTTTCACCTCACCTTTTAACCATGCCAGTAATCGTTTTACCTTTCTTAATGCGTGGAATACATATGGACTGTGCCTCTAGGATTGTATTTTTAAACAATGTCCAAGCCTATGGAACACTTTTAACCTTTGCAGCTGCACCTTTCAGTTTTTTTCTAAATATTTTCCTCATTTTATCAGTTTACCTTTTGAAAGTTTAGTGTTAGAGCTGCAGATTTACTTATTGTCCCCTTCCAGTTATTAGTTTAAATTTGATCGTGTTATGATCACTGTTGCCAAGTGGCCCCACCACCGTTACCTCTCTCACCAAATCCTGCGTTCCACTAAGAATTAAATCTAAAATAGATCCCTCTCTTGTTGGTTCTTGAACCAATTGCTCCATGAAGCAATCATTTATTACATCCAGGAACTTTATGTCTCTAGCAAATCCTGATGTTACATTTATCCAGTCAATATTGGGATAATTGAAATCTCCCATTATTATTGCACTGCCAAATTGGTTTGCTTCCCTGATTTCTCTTAGCATTTCATCATCTGTCTGACCATTTTGTCCAGGTGGATGGTAGTATACTCCTATCACTATACTCTTACCCAACCTACATGGGATTTCTACCCATATAGATTCTACTGAGCATTTAGTCTCTTGTATGATCTTTATCCTGTTGGACTCTATACCCTCCCATACATAAAGTGCCACACCCCCACCAAGTTGATCCTCCCTATCATTGCGATATAATTTGTACCCTGATATAGCACTGTCCCATTGGTTATCCTCCTTCCACCAAGTCTCTGTGATGCCAATTATGTCAATCTCATCATTTGCTGCTATACACTCTAACTCTCCCATCTTACTTCTTAGACTTCTGGCATTGGCATACAGACATTTCAAAAGTGTGTTTTTTGTTTGTTTTAACAACCAGCTTTTCAGTTCTTAGGGATAATTTGGAAATCATTAGCTTTGGTGATTTTTTACATATAGGCACATGGACTACGTTTGCTTTTAATGGAACCTCTCTGTTGGGATGCCCTAACTCTCCTGTTTCATTAGTATCTTTCAAGGATACATTTCTCCGAATCATGCACTGCTGAGTGACTGTCGTCTTTCCCCCTTGTTCTAGTTTAAAAGCTGCTCTACCTCCTTTTTGAAAGTTAGTTAGTTAGTTTGGGTTTGTCCTGATGTAGCCAAGGTCACCTCAAAAATGCACAGTTTCTGTTAAGGAGCCCTTGGGTGCTGCTTTTTCTTAAGTTTCCTTGTAAATGCTAAGTATAAAGATGTATCATAGGTTTTCTGTGAGCCTAATCAGTTGACCCATTTCCTGCGTGACTGACAAGTAGGTACACAGCATGGTCAATTTCTATGTCTGCTTTCTGCACCTTGATTATTCAATCATGATTAATTATTCTCTAATGAGAGATTAGTTGCTGCACATCTGCAATATTTCTTTATTTATATTTTGCCTTTTTAATTGTTTTTCATTTCCTCTTATTTTGAAGGACTTAAATAGAAAAATATTTTTGTATTTTTTTTTAATTTGGTATGTTTGGTATAACTGTGGAATTTGGGCATCCAAATGGCAGATGAAATTTAATGTGGACAAGTGCAAGGTGTTGCACATAGGGAAAAATAACCCTTGCTGTAGTTACACGATGTTAGGTTCCATATTAGGAGCTACCACCCAGGAAAAAGATCTAGGCATCATAGTGGATAATACTTTAAATACGTCAGCTCAGTGTGCTGCAGCAGTCAAAAAAGCAAACAGAATGTTAGGAATTATTAGAAAGGGAATGGTGAATAAAACGGGAAATGTCATAATGCCTCTATATCGCTCCATGGTGAGACCACACCTTGAATACTGTGTACAATTCTGGTCGCTGCATCTCAATAAAGATATAATTGCAATGGAGAAGGTACAGAGAAGGGCAACCAAAATAATAAAGGGGATGGAACAGCTCCCCTATGAGGAAAGACTAAAGAGGTTAGGTCTGTTCAGCTTAGAAAACAGACATAAGAACATAAGAACATGCCATACTGGGTCAGACCAAGGGTCCATCAAGCCCAGCATCCTGTTTCCAACGGTGGCCAATCCAGGTCATAAGAATCTGGAAAGTACTCAAAATCTAAGTCTATTCCACGCTACTGTTGCTAGTAATAGCAGTGGCTATTTTCTAAATCAACTTAATTAATAGCAGATAATGGACTTCTCCTCCAAGAACTTATCCAATCCTTTTTTAAACACAGCTACACTAACTGCACTAACCACATCCTCTGGCAACAAATTCCAGAGTTTAATTGTGCGTTGAGTAAAAAAGTACTTTCTCCGATTAGTTTTAAATGTGCCCCATGCTAACTTCATGGAGTATCCCCTAGTCCTTCTTTATCTGAAAGAGTAAATAACCGATTCACATCTACCCATTCTAGACCTCTCATGATTTTAAACACCTCTATCATATCCCCCCTCAGCCGTCTCTTCTCCAAGCTGAACAGTCCTAACCTCGTTAGTCTTTCCTCATAGGGGAGCTGTTCTATTCCCCTTATCATTTTGGTAGCCCTTCTCTCTACCTTCTCCATCGCAATTATATCTTTGAGATGCGGCGACCAGAATTGTACACAGTATTCAAGTTGCGGTCTCACCATGGAGCGATACAGAGGCATTATGACATTTTCCGTTTTATTCACCATTCCCTTTCTAATAATTCCCAACATTCTGTTTGCTTTTTTGACTGCCGCAGCACACTGAACTGACGATTTCAATGTGTTATCCACTATGACACCTAGATCTCTTTCTTGGGTTGTAGCACCTAATATGGAACCTAACATTGTGTAACTACAGCATGGGTTATTTTTCCCTATATGCATCACCTTGCACTTATCCACATTAAATTTCCTCTGCCATTTGGATGCCCAATTTTCCAGTCTCACAAGGCTGAGGGGGGATATGATAGAGGACTTTAAAATCATGAGAGGTCTAGAATGAGTAAAGGTTAATTGGCGTGGGAATGCCACAGACATTGATTGCATCTAAACCCCAAGGCATAGCATGAGAAATGTGGCAGCAAGCAGAGTGGCATCAACACCTTCAGGCTCAGAGTTGAGTTAGTCATTATCCTCTCTGTACCACATTCCTGTCAGTCATTATTTTATGGATAACAATTAGCTAAGTGTGCATCCAGCACTTTTCCCTGTATTGTAGCTCATAGATCACTCAAATGGAAATCTTTGAAGTCCAGAGTAACCGGAAGAACATAAAATATGTCATACTGGGTCAGACCGACGGTCTATAGAGCCCAATATCCTGTTTCCAACAGTGCCCAATCCAAGTCACAAGCATCTGGCAGGATCCCAATGGTAATTAGCTTGGCCTTCTCCAAGTCTACCTGGCTAACAACAGATTATGGACTTTCCCCAAATCTCAGGATACTTGGAGGACTCGGACGAAGACTCAGGATACTTGGAAGACTCAGACGAGGCTTCAGGAACTTGGAAGTCTCAGGCATGGATTCAGAATTCAGGCATTGGTACGCGGTGAGTACTGCATCACAGCGCGCCCTAAATAACCACCCATGGCTGGTCACGGACCACGCCGGAGGCAAAGCAGACTCCAGGTGAAGCAGTGGAACTTGGAACTGGAAACATGTCAAACATTCAAGAGAGACCTGCACTGAAGTACACCCTACACAGCTGCCTGTGGCTGGTCACGGATCACCTGAAGCAGAGCAGGTTCTGGCAGAGTTTTGGGCATGTACGAAAGAAGGCACAAGGTATGCCGAAGACCAGGAACAGGATTCAAGACTCAGGATTCAAGACTTGGATTCAGGAACAGACCGGAATTAAAAACAAGGTACCTTCCGGAGACTTGTGCTGCAGGTATGAAGATGGGCCTTGTGCCATGAAGCGCCCTACACAGTCCCCCATGGGCTGGTCACAGACAACGACGGTGGCATGCTAGGAAAGGTGGACAGGCAAGAAACCTGGAAGCAGGATGAAGAGAATTCGGGCAGCGCAGGAACAGGGTCCAGCTGGAACGGGGCTCCAATGACCGGGAACAGGAACAGGGTCAATATGGATTTACCCTCAGGATGGTCATCTGGAGTCGGAATCCAGCAGGCAAGGACATCAGGACCAGGACTGGAACATCAAACATCAGGACATCTGGAATGCAGAATATGGAATATCACGAATTTCTGGACATGGAACATCAAGACTTCTGGACAAGGAACAGGTGACGAAGGAGCTCTGACGAGGAACAAGACCAGGAACAGACAACAGAGATCGGTAACATCAAGAACATGGAACACAGAACCATCTGGACAGGAGCAGACCACGGAAGACATTGACTAGAGAAGAGGAACATGGACAATCATGGAACCGATTTGAAGGCACCGAGGAAGTGAAGCTGAGCCCTTTTATAGCGCTGGACTAGGGCAAATCCTGATGACATCATCCGGTGGAGCCGCGGGCTTTTCTCGCCACTGGCCCTTTAAATAGTGTGAAGAGGTGCCCAATGCACCTATACAGAGCCTGGGGAGGTTAGGAGCAGGCAGCAGCATTGGCAGCATCCCTGCCGCATAGAGGAGCAATGGTGGTGGCACCCAAGTCGCAAAGAGGCGGACCGATGGCGGCACTAGGGACGCGAAGATGCATGCTGGCAGCGGCTCCTGCCATGAAGAGGAATGGCAGTGGCCACTCCTGCCGCATATGCCAGCATCGGGCCGCACAGGAGTGGTACTGGCGAGCCAGGGCGTCAACGGCCGCAATAGGAGTCCTGCGGCATCGGGCCGGTGGTCGGGCATCCGGCAGTGGTGAGTGAAGAGCCTGCTCACAGGATGGACTCCACAAGCAGGATCGTACCATCTGGCAATTAATTCCAGAGCTTAATTGCACAATGAGGGGTACATTTTAAAACACAGCGCGCGCGTACTTTTGTTCGCGCACCAGGCGTGAACAAAAGTACGCCGGATTTTATAAGATACTCGCGTAGCTGCGCGTATCTTATAAAATCCGGGGTCGGCGCGCAAGGGGGTGCACATTTGTGCAACTTGCGCGTGCCAAGCTCAGCGCGCGCTGCCCGTTCCCTCCAAGGCCGCTCCGAAATTGGGAGCGGCCTCGGAGGGAACTTTCCTTCCGCCATCCCCCCACCTCTGTCGCACAAGTTACACCTGCTCGAGGCAGGCGTAACTTTGCGCGCACTGGGCCGGCTGCCATGCGTCATGTTCCGGTCCGGGGGCTGGTCCGGAGGCCACGGCCACACCCCCAGAACGCCCCCGGGCCGAAATCACGCCCGCGGCACCGCCCCCGACACGCCCACCCCAAGAAAGCCCCGGGACTTACGCGCGTCGGAAGCCCATGCAATATAGGCTCGGCGCGCGCAGGGGCGTTTTAAAAGGGTTACGTGTGTACCTTATGCGCGTAACCCTTTTAAAATCCGGCCCTGAGTGAATAAATATTTTCTACAATTTGTTTTAAATGTGCTTATTAGTAACTTCATGGAGTGCCCCCTCGTCCTTTTTATTTTTTGAAAGAGTAAACTCTTGTAAGGGAGTCGTTCCACCCATTTATCATTTTGGTCACCCTTCTCTGTACTCTTTTTTGAGATACAACAATCATAATTGCACACAGTACTCAAGGTGCATATGGAGTAATACAGAGATATTATATTCTCTGGTTTTTTCTGCATTTCTTTCTTAACAATTCCTAGCATTGTTTGTTTTTTTGACCGCTGCAGCACACTAAGCTGAGGATTTGAATCCATTGTCTATGATGATGCCCAGATCTTTTCCTCTGCCTTGGCTCCTAATATGGAACTAGGGTTTGGATTATTTTTTCCCTACGTGCATCGCTTGCACCTGTCACATTAAATTTCTGCTGCCATTGGGATGCCAATCTCTGGTTCTCCTGAAATTTATCACAATCCACTTGTGATTTAACAACTCTGAATAATTTTGTGTCATCTGCAAATTTGACCAGTTTGCAATCCACAATAGGACATTGCCTCTAATTCACCATGTGAGTAATGGTGTGCCAGTGGATGTAGTATATTTTGATATTCAGAAGACATTTGAGAAGTCCCTCAAGAGATACTCGAGAAAATTAAAAAGTCATGGAATAAGAGGCAATATCATATTGCGGATTGCAAACTGATGAAAAGACAGGAACTAGAGAGCAGGATTAAATGGTCAATTTTCTTAGTGGAGAAAGGGTAAACACTAAACAGTGGAGTGCCTCAGGGATCTGTACTTGGACTGGTGCTTTTCAATATATATATAAATGATCTGGAAAGGAATACGACAAGTGAGGTTATCAAATTTGCAGATGATACAAAATTATTCAGAGTAGTTAAATCACAAGCAGATTGTGATAAATTGCAGGAAGACCTTGTGAGACTGGAAAATTGGGCATCCAAATGGCAGATGAAATTTAATGCGGACAAGTGTAAGGTGATGCATATAGGGAAAAATAACCCATGCTATAGTTACACAATGTTGGGTTCCATATTAGGTGGTACAACCCAAGAAAGAGATCTAGGCGTCATAGTGGATAACACATTGAAATCGTCGGTTCAGTGTGCCGCAGCAGTCAAAAAAGCAAACAGAATGTTGGGAATTATTAGAAAGGGAACGGCGAATAAAACGGAAAATGTCATAATGCCTCTGTATCGCTCCACGGTGAGACCGCACCTTGAATACTGTGTACAATTCTGGTCGCCGCATCTAAAAAAAGATATAATTGTGATGGAGTAGGTACAGAGAAGGGTTACCAAAATGATAAGGGGAAAGGCTGAAGAGGTTAGGACTTTTCAGCTTGGAGAAGAGACGGCTGAGGGGGGATATGATAGAGGTATATATAATCATTAGATTAATATAATGGGTAAATGTAAATCGGTTATTTATTCTTTCAGAAAATACAAAGTCTAGTGGATACTCGAAGTTAGCAAGGAACACATTTTATACAAATAGGCGAAAATTCTTTTTTCACTGAATGAGCAAATAAGCTGTGGAATTCATTGCTGGAGGATATGTTTGATGATTGGTTGGAAGTGAGACATTGGTGCTGTGGCATAGTTGTCATGTCTTGTAGGGAAACCTATGAGGCCTACACCGACAACCTGAACATGTCCTGAAGTGGGACAGGCTGGAGCTTCCCCTGTACCAGCTACCTCCCCTGAAGGTTGAGTCCTTGTGTTTTGGCAGCCGGCAGAGCTTAGGTGGGTCCCTAGGGTACTAGAAAGAGCAAGAGTCTGAAAGCATGACAAGGTCAGGACAGGCAGCAGACTGGAGAAGCCAGAGAGAGGCCAACGTCGGGGCAGGCAGCAGACAGGCAGGTCAGATCCAAGTGGCAGGCAATCGTGGTTAGGTCCAATGCAAGGAGTAAATACCAGAAGGTCAGGCCGAGGATGGATGAAGAGACAAGAGACACTTAAGAACACTGAGACTAGGAGACAATGTTGGATGAGACAGGGCTGGGTGGGGCAGGCACAAACAGGAATGCAGGACAGTCAGGATCAACACGTCTGCTACAAGGCAGGGAACCCTTTGCTGAGGTGAAGCTAGGAGCACAGCTAGGTCTTATGTACCCAGCCGTGTGATGTCGTCAGGAGGCTCCGTTGATGCAGGTTCCTGCTGTGAGTAACTGGCAAACTTAACAATATGGTTAAGGAAGCTGGCATAGCTGGGTTTAAAAAAGATTTGGACAAGTACTGATACTGTACTGGTAAATCAAATAGCAAATAAATTATGATGTGTTTTCAATCCCACACCACCAACGTAAAGGTGGAGGTATCATGCTAATTGCAAAAAAGGAACTCCTAGTTAAGCCTGAACCTAATAGTGTCCCAAATCAATATGAGGTTGCCTTGTTTAAATAAAAAAAACTTTACAAATCTGTCTCTGGTATCTTGAACATAATCTTTCGCCAATCATTGAATATTTTGTAGCTTCAATAAGAACATAAGAACATAAGAAAATGCCATACTGGGTCAGACCAAGGGTCCATCAAGCCCAGCATCCTGTTTCCAACAGTGGCCAATCCAGGCCATAAGAACCTGGCAAGTACCCAAAAACTAAGTCTATTCCATGTAACCATTGCTAATGGCAGTGGCTATTCTCTAAGTGAACCTAATAGCAGGTAATGGACTTCTCCTCCAAGAACTTATCCAATCCTTTTTTAAACACAGCTATACTACCTGCACGAACCACATTCTCTGGCAACAAATTCCAGAGTTTAATTGTGCGTTGAGTAAAAAAGAACTTTCTCCGATTAGTTTTAAATGTGCCCCATGCTAACTTCATGGAGTGTCCCCTAGTCCTTCTACTATCTGAAAGAGTAAATAACCGATTCACATCTACCCGTTCTAGACCTCTCATGATTTAAACACCTCTATCATATCCCCCCTCAGTCGTCTCTTCTCCAAGCTGAAAAGTCCTAATCTCTTTAGTCTTTCCTCATAGGGGAGTTGTTCCATTCCCCTTATCATTTTGGTAGCCCTTCTCTGTACCTTCTCCATCGCAATTATATCTTTTTTGAGATGCGGCGACCAGAATTGTACACAGTATTCAAGGTGCGGTCTCACCATGGAGCGATACAGAGGCATTATGACATTTTCCGTTTTATTCATCATTCCTTTTCTAATAATTCCCAACATTCTGTTTGCTTTTTTGACTGCCGCAGCACACTGAACCGACGATTTCAATGTGTTATCCACTATGACACCTAGATCTCTTTCTTGGGTTGTAGCACCTAATATGGAACCCAACATCGTGTAATTATAGCATGGGTTATTTTTCCCTATATGCATCACCTTGCACTTTTCCACATTAAATTTCATCTGCCATTTGGATGCCCAATTTTCCAGTCTCACAAGGTCTTCCTGCAATTTATCACAATCTGCTTGTGATTTAACTACTCTGCACAATTTTGTGTCATCTGCAAATTTGATTATCTCACTCGTCGTATTTCTTTCCAGATCATTTATAAATATATTGAACAGTAAGGGTCCCAATACAGATCCCTGAGGCACTCCACTGTCCACTCCCTTCCACTGAGAAATTGCCCATTTAATCCTACTCTCTGTTTCCTGTCTTTTAGCCAGTTTGCAATCCACGAAAGGACATCGCCACCTATCCCATGACTTTTTACTTTTCCTAGAAGCCTCTCATGAGGAACTTTGTCAAACGCCTTCTGAAAATCCAAGTATACTATATCTACCGGTTCACCTTTATCCACATGTTTATTAACTCCTTCAAAAAAGTGAAGCAGATTTGTGAGGCAAGACTTGCCCTGGGTAAAGCCATGCTGACTTTGTTCCATTAAACCATGTCTTTCTATATGTTCTGTGATTTTGATGTTTAGAACACTTTCCACTATTTTTCCTGGCACTGAAGTCAGGCTAACCGGTCTGTAGTTTCCCGGATCGCCCCTGGAGCCCTTTTAAATATTGGGGTTACATTTGCTATCCTCCAGTCTTCAGGTACAATGGATGATTTTAATGATAAGTTACAAATTTTTACTAATAGGTCTGAAATTTCATTTTTTAGTTCCTTCAGAACTCTGGGGTTTATACCATCCGGTCCAGGTGATTTACTACTCTTCAGTTTGTCAATCAGGCCTACCACATCTTCTAGGTTCACCGTGATTTGATTCAGTCCATCTGAATCATTACCCATGAAAACCTTCTCCATTACGGGTACCTCCCCAACATCCTCTTCAGTAAACACCGAAGCAAAGAAATCATTTAATCTTTCCGCGATGGCCTTATCTTCTCTAAGTGCCCCTTTAACCCCTCGATCATCTAAAGGTCCAACTGACTCCCTCACAGGCTTTCTGCTTCGGATATATTTAAAAAAGTTTTTACTGTGAGTTTTTGCCTCTACAGCCAACTTCTTTTCAAATTCTCTCTTAGCCTGTCTTATCAATGTCTTACATTTAACTTGCCAATGTTTATGCTTTATCCTATTTTCTTCTGTTGGATCCTTCTTCCAATTTTTGAATGAAGATCTTTTGGCTAAAATAGCTTCTTTCACCTCCCTTTTAACCATGCCGGTAATCGTTTTGCCTTCTTTCCACCTTTCTTAATGTGTGGAATACATCTGGACTGTGCTTCTAGAATGGTATTTTTTAACAATGACCACGCCTCTTGGACATTTTTACTTTTGTAGCTGCTCCTTTCAGTTTTTTTCTAACAATTTTTCTCATTTTATCAAAGTTTCCCTTTTGAAAGTTTAGCACGAGAGCTTTGGATTTGCACACTGTTCCTTTTCCAGTCATTAAATCAAATCTGATCATATTATGATCACTATTGCCAAGCGGCCCCACCACCGTTACCCTCTCTCACCAAGTCCTGTGCTCCACTGAGAATTAGATCTAAAATTGCTCCCTCTCTCGTCGGTTCCTGAACCATTTGCTCCATAAAGCTATCATTTATTCCATCCAGGAACGTTATCTCTCTAGCGTGACCCGATGATACATTTACCCAGTCTATATTGGGGTAATTGAAGTCTCCCATTATTACTGCACTACCATTTGGTTGGCTTCCCTAATTTCTCTTAGCATTTCACTGTCCATCTCACTAGGAGATTTCAATCTACATATGAACGTTCAACCTCTTACAACAACTTGTTATACCCTACTTGATGCACTAACAGCACTTGGATATAATCTATTAATCACAAATCCAACGCACAAAGGAGGTCATGCACTGGACCTAATATTTTCCAATATTAAAGAAGTCATTGACTCATCAGCACAATATATTCCAGTCCCCTGGTCAGACCACTTTTTACTACATACTCAAATAACTATGAAAATTGAACCAGATAATAAACAATACCACCCAATAACATTCACATATTGCCCTCCTTTTAAAACTGAGGAATTAAAAAATGAGCTGAAAAAAAGAATAAAAACACTAGACTTGTCTAACACCTCTAATGCCTTTACGTCCTGGATTAAAATGACAACGGACATAGCAGATGACATAAATCCAATTAGGACTAAAACTATAAAAAAAAATCAGGAAAACAGAACCCTTGGTATAATGAACAGATAAATGATGCAAAGAAAATTCTAAGAGAGAAGGAAAAAACATGGAGAAAAAATAAAACTGATATTAACCTAGGCAGATACAGGACAGTCTTAGCCTACTATAAAAAACTGATAAATAATGTAAAGAAAGATTACTACAACAAAAAAATAGAAACATTCTCCAGTAATCCAAAAACACTGTTCAATATCCTAAAAAATGTAACTGATAATACATCAAATGCAAAAACAACTTTACCAGAAGATAGATGTAATGATATAGCCCTTTTTTTTTTTTTTAAGAAAAGATACAAAAACTAATCGTAAGTGCAGAATCAATACATAAACAAGATATACATATACAGAGGAGAGAAGTACCTAAATGGACAAATTTTGAAGAGGCTTCCATAGCTGAGATTGAAAGCTTAATTAGGCAACTTAATCCAGCCAATCACCCGATAGATCAGATTCCAACCTTAGCACTAAAACCACTAGCACAGATAATAGCTCCTGCAATCGCCACAGTGATTAATACATCTCTAGATGAAGGCCACTTACCAGAAATACTAAAAGAAGCAGTAATAAGACCAATATTAAAACAAAATAAGTGATCCAAATTTATTAAATAATTACAGACCTATTTCAAACCTCTCCCTTTTAGCGAAAATAGAAAAAAAATGCAGAAGGAATTAATGGAACGTTTAGAAAATAATGATATTCTCTATCCCTCACAATTTGGTTTTAGAAAGAATTTTAACACAGTTACAATTTTAAAGGGATTTGCTAATGGACAGAGAGATATACTAATACTTTTAGACCTATCCGCCGCATTTGACACGATTAACCACTCCATATTACTTGAAAGAATGACTGAAATTGGCATTGATAAAAAATGATTACAATGGTTTTCATCTTATCTCTCTGATCGTTCATATAGAGTTAAAATTAACAATACTACATCAGACAAAATTAAACTAACAACTGGAGTACCACAAGGATCAGCTTTATTGGCGACTCTTTTCAACATCTATATGTTGCCACTCTGTCACTTGTTAGCCGGACTTGGTCTTAACCACAATGGGGCGGATTTTGAAAGGGTTACACGTGTAACCCTTTAGAACCCACTCCTGCGCGGGCCGAGCCTATTTTGCATAGGCCCAGAGACACGCGCAAGCCCCGGGACGCCCATATGTCCCGAGGCTTGAAAAAAGGGGCGGGGAGTGGGCAGGGGTGTTGCATTCGTGCCTATTCTCGCCTTTGCTCCACCCTCTCTACCTTGTGGTGACTCCCTTCGGGTCTGATGGACAGATGCTGCCGCGGCTTCTCCTCGCCATTTTCTTCCTGGAATCCCCGAGCTGGCATGACGCTGCGGATCCGCCATGTTCCTGATAACGTAAGGACGCGCGTGCTCCAGACTTTGTACCAGCAAGGGCATGAACCTCGGGGGCGTCCCCCCGTAGTGATGTCATCCGCTTCCAACATAAAAGGTCTTTGATTGCTAATTCAAATCGAGTTAGCAAGGACAAGGGTAGGTACCCCTTCCTCGCAACTCTCGGGGAATCCTGTCTCTGCTGCTCTGCCTCTACAGACTCACCTAGGGGTACCCGCTCCTCGGGGGCCCTGCTCTCTCTCTTCTTGATTTCAGATTGTTGGACGGGATCCGGTACTCGCTCCTCGAGGGCCTACGTTCCCGAATACTCAGACGACTCCTATTGCCTGGAGGCGATCGCAGACGTAACCACAGTGAGTCCTATTACAGACAGGAACCGGTATTCGCTCCACTAGGGCCCATGTTCCTAATCTCTAAGACTCCCTTCAGTCTAAGATGTTATCGCAGGTACAGAGATCGTGAGTTACCATTGCAGATTGCAGATAAGAACCGGTACTCGCTCCATGAGGACCTATGTTCCTAATACCTCTCAGACTCTCTTCTTCCTCAGAAGATATTGCATACCTACCTATATCCTATGGATTACTATTACAGATCTACAGATAGGAACCTGTACTCGCTCCACGAGGGCCTATGTTCCTAAATCTCTCCTAGCCTCTCTTCAATTCCAGAAGCCATCCCATACACAGTTATTAGGAGTTCTATTTCAGACTGCCTACAGGAACCAGTATTTGCCTGCGGCTCCTGTTCCTGAATACTGAAGACTCTGTTGCATAAAGAAGACATTACAGATATCTACAAGTGTGAGTGTATCATCTACCACTGGTTATTTGTCCATCATACCCTGTCTACTCACTACTTATATTCTCTCCTTACAGCTCAGCAACTCAGAGATCATATTCCAGTATCAGAAGGACTTCAGCCCTGCTGGGCACATCAGCTCACTACTGCCACCTCTGGTGGTTCTACTTCTAGTCTAATAAAGAACTATCTGTGTTTGTCTCAATACTCCAGCCTAGCCGGTGGTCCCTCTCAGGATCTCCACTTGAGGGCGCTGTCATCTGCCATCGGTCCAGGGATTCACTATTTCTACTCCTTACACTAATAGAGCAGTATCATCATCTGCCACTTTGTGGGAGCCAACCCACATCAGACCATATAGGTTGCTGGATCCTCTTTCTACAGGAACAAAGCATAACACTTTTCCAACTCCTCCCTGCTGGGGGAGCAGAGCACTAACAGATTGCTAACCTCTCCTCCTACAGCAGCCAAGCCTATCAGATTGCCAACTCCTCCCCTCAGAAGGAGCTGATCAATACCAGATCACTCACTCTGCCCTCCTGGCAGGGTGAGTGCTAACAGGGGGCAGGACCGAGGTAGGGGAAGGGGGATTTAGGTATGGCTGGGGGGCGGGTTAGATAGGGGAAGGGAGGGGAAGGTGGGGGGCACAGGGAAAGCCATTGGGACTCCCCTAGGGCTCGGTGCATGCAAGGTGCACAAGTGCGCACCCCCTTATGCGTGTCGACCCCGGATTTTATAACATGTGCGCGGCTGCGTGCATGTTACAAAATCAGGGGTAGATTTGTGCGCACCGGGATGCGCGCACAAATCTAGGTCCACGGGTAATTCTTAAAATATATCCCTATGTGTATGGTGACGACATACAGTTATTAGTACCACTAAACGAATCAATTGAAAACATAAATTAACAAACATGTATCTAGCCATTATAAGTCAACTTTTAAAACAGATGAAGCTGGTCTTAAATATAAATAAGACAGAAATAATACTTTTAGAGAGAAAACAATCTGACACACTACCGCCATTAGTTTTAAATGACAATTCCTAAATTACACCGACGGATAAAGTTCGCAATCTAGGTATAATTATTGAACCACATTTAAGTTTTAAAAAACATAAAAAAAATAAAGGACAGATATTTTAAACTAATGACACTAAGACTGTTCTGATTCTGCCCTCAAGGGCAGCCTCTTACCTTCTCTCTGCCTGTCCCACGGCCCGCCTGGTCTTCCTTGTGGCTGCAGCAGTTCCTCAATCTGCCCTCTGTGGCTTGAGAACTGCAGACAATGCTGGGCCTGTTCCTCAGTGTTAGCAACAACATGTCTGCTGTCCATGATTCTGCTTCCTTCCTAGGGGGCGAGGCCGTGTCTTCTTTGGTGATTTAAAGGGCCAGCATAGGAGTGGCCCACTGATGACATCACTTCCTGGAAACTCCCTCTTCTGCCTATAAAAAGGTCTTGGATTCATTCATGCTTTGCCATCGCAAGGAGTTAGTTCCTCTCAAGGACTTCTAGTCTTCGCTCCTGCTGGTATTTCCTGTTCTTCGAGGGATCCCTCATCGTTCTTCATGTTCCTGGTCTCTTCTGGATTACCCTTGTCTTCTCTTGATGTTTCATGGTCTTCCTGATGTTCCTTCCTGATGCCTCGTCTCTGCTTCTCCTTCCTGGACCCGTGGTTCCTCATTGCTATCTCTTCTGGCGTGCCATGTCGTGTCTCGTCACCTCGTGGCATGAGCCTATCTTCTCGTCTGCAGCACAAGCCTCCACAGGGTCATCCTCGCCTGAAGCCAAGTCTCGTCTTGGTCCCCTGTCTCATGCCTGAAGCCAAGTCTCGTCTCGGCCCTTGGATGTTCTTGTGGCTGCTCCGTCCATGCCTGACTGAAACTGCTCCATTCCAACATGGTCCGTGACCAGCCATGGGCGGCTGTGTAGGGCGCATCTCAGCGCAGGCTTCTACTGAATCTTCGCCTTGTTCCGGCTTCATCTTCTATGAATTCATCTGGAGTCTGCTTCGCACTCAAGTGTGGTCTGCATCCAGTCCCGTGGGTCCGCCCTGTGGTGGGATGTGTAGGGCGTGCTGCGTCGCCTCAACCCAGTACTAGACTTTGTTCCTGAACCTTGATCCTGAGTCTTTGTGCTCAATCTTCTTGTCTGAGTCTTCACATCACAAGCTTCTCATCTGTGTCTTCACGTCTCCAAGTTCCTCATCTTGAGTCTTCATATTCAAGAGCCTTCGTCCACCCTTGTCTCCTGTCTGGCCTGCTGCCTTTGCCATTCCCAGTGGCAGGTCCGAAAGGGCTTGGAGTAGTCGTAGGACCACTCAGAGACCAACCTTGTGTGGTTGGTCTCACTCAGGCTGTGCAGGTCGGTAGGGGCCTGGCTTCCTGGTCTCAGCCCAGGCTTGGACATATCTCAACAGCCTCGTTCTGCCTTAGAGTCCTCTGGGGTTGTGCCGAGGTCCAGGGGCACACAGTCTCCTAGAAAATGGGACTGCTTTCCTAGCGCTCCCTAACAGAGATGACTAAAACCATTTTTAAAACAAAATTATTTTAGATCAATTATGCAGGCTTTAATTTTCACCAGCACTGATTACTGCAATACTCTACTCTTATGTATTTTATTTATTTATTTATTTATTTATATGTAACAGCTTTTCTATACCGACATTAGAATGCACTTCACATCGGTTTACATCTCAACAGTAGGTAGAAAATACAATGAACAGGGGTGGGAGAGGGACAACAGTAGAAACTCGAGGGCAGGAGGCTCTAGGGGGAGCCTGAAAATTGAACTAGAGAAGTAACAATAACAGTTGTTGCTGTGAGTTTCTTCTTAGGGGTGGGACTTGTAGGGTGCCTTTGAGATTTGCTCTAGTGGGGCGGGTGGATTGTGTGGATCGGAGCGGTTCGCTGAGCCAAGAGGAATTATTTATGTGGATGGATCTGTGTATGATAATGAGAGTTTTGAATAGGATGCGTAATGGGATGGGGAGCCAGTGGAGGTCTTTGAGGATGGGGGTTATGTGGTCTGATTTGCGTGCATTCATGATTATCCTTGCAGTGGCATTCTGTAGTATTTGGAGGGGTTTGATGGTGGAGTAGGGAAGGCCAATGTACAAGGAATTGCAGTAATCCAGCTTGGATGATAGGGTGGATTGGATGATGGTTCTGAGATTGTGTGTGTGGAGGAGTGGCTTGAGCTTTTTTATAACATTGAGCTTGCAAAAGCCTTCTTTTAGGATGGAGTTAATGTGTATTTTTAGGTTTAGATGTGGATCAATTAGAACGCCAAGGTTTCGTACAGGAGGCTGTGAAGTGAAGGAGGTGGCTGTAGGGTCATTGGGAGGAGAGAGCTTAAGGGTTTGGTGGTTGTGGATGAGGAGAAGCTCAGTTTTTGAGCAATTGAGGGACTCTTAGGATTTCCAACATCAATAAACAGGTCGTTACAACTCTTACAGAATGCCGCCGCTAGAATATAAATCAGTGATGGTATATAAAACCAAATAAATAAAATAAAAATTAATGGAGAAAGAAAAAAAGAACACATAACACCAGTTTTAATAGCATTGCACTGGCTACCAATTGAGTCATGAATCCTTTTCAAAACTTTATGTACCTTATACAAAGTGATTTTTGGAGACCAAACTTATTGGCTGAAGGCTGTAATATGACTTCATATATCGCAAAGGAATTTGAGATCGGCAAACAAGGGTCTGTTAACCCTACCATCAATCAATACAGCCAGATTAACATCAGTAGGTGATAGAGCTATTTCACTAGCAGGCCCAAAACATTGGAACGAAATGCCTCCAGAGCTAAGACTACAGCCAGATTTTAATAATTTTAAGTGTAACCTGAAAACATGGCTGTTCAAAAGAGCATACAGCATAGGTGAATGATATTCCACAAACCGAATTTCTTAGTGTTTCTACCTATTTTATTGATAAAAGCCTGTTTTAAGAATTTTATCTTGTATTAGTACATATTTTTACCCTTTTTTTTAGTAATTTGTCTTAACTGATATATTAATTTTCTTAAAAATTAAAAATTGTAAACCATTGTGAAAGTTTTTAACTAAACGACTGTCTATAAAACCTGTTAAATAAATAAATAAAAGTTCCTGGAGGAGACATCCATAAACTGTTAACAACTGAGTTGAGTTGGTTAATGTTGAGAAGGGGTGTTTTAGTGTGCCCTTGGGTCTCAGCCCAACCCCAGACGGATCCAGGACCGAATCGAGGGTTAGCGACATGTCCCAGCATGGCAGAGATACGGTCTTACCCTCTGCCAGGCCTGCAAGCTCCCAGCACCAATAACAAGATGATGTTGGCATGGAGCAGCAGGCCGGCCTGAGGATGAGGGCAGACGGAGGCCTTGACACGAAGACATGACACCAAGGTTGATGCGACGGCATCACAGACGAGGGTTGAAGCGAAGACATGACACCAAGGCTGATGTGACAGCATCAGAAACGAGACGAGGAACTTGATAACATCCAGACAAGACGAGAAGCTGGGCAGGTAGACATTGGCACTGTATCTCAGGGTGACCTACTCAGCCCACCTTCACGGGCGGACCCAGTGGGCTGGCCGCAGACCACCCTGTCCCACTGCGTGCCCTACACAGCCTGAGGAAGCTGGTCACGAACCATGTGGAGAGTGGGACAAGTGCAGGGAAGAATCCAGCCGAGGCAGAACTTTGACGACGGAGCCAGATGTCATCCGGAGCTCCACAAAGGCTGGAAGGACAAGACTGCTCAAGAGCACAGGACACCAGTCCACTGTCGGCATCTCCCATGACGGCCACCCGTCACCCGGAGATCCACGGCCGGCAGAACAGAAGGCTCCAGAGCAAGAACGAACACCAAGGAGGGCTAGAACACCAGGAAGCGAGACATCAGGAGATGAGACACCAGGACACCTGGACGGGGACCTCAGGCAATGAAGACATGGCATAACGAGACGACAATACGAGACGAGGAGCTCCACAGACAAGACAGAAAACCTGACGGAGCTCTGACAGGCAGGAGCCTCCATGACTGGAGATACTCCGATGCAGGGTATATCCGGCTGTGGGCCCTTTAAATATTGTAGAGAGGCGCGGCCGCGCGCCTAGGAGAAGCAGGAAACAGGCTGTGCAGGACAGTGGACAGCGGCCCTGCATCGACCAGCATAAGAGAGGCAGGGCTGAGCTGGAAAGCAGGCGATGTTGGCAGCGGCTCCTGCCGCTGCAGGGAAGCCCCAAGGGCGGCTCCAGCCATCAGGCAAGAAAGGGGCTTGTGGCCTTCAGCCATGAAGATGTCAAGGATGTCCACGGCAGCACTAGCCGCGAAGAGGACCATGAAGGGCGGCCTCTGGACCACGGGAAGGCAGGCAAGGTCCATGGCTATGGCCATGGCGAAGGGCCGACGGCGGCATCCTGCCGTGTCGGGAAGGCAGCAAAAGGAAGGAGAGGTGAGCAGAGCCTGCTCCCGGGGGGACCTGTGGGCAGGGTTCATAACAGTTATTACTGAGCATTAGCCCCATGGGATCTATTTACTGTTTGGGACCCTGCCAGGTACTTGTGCCCTGGACTGGCCGGTATTGGAAACAGGATATGGGGTTAGATGGACCCATGGTTTGATAGAGTACGGCAACTTTTCATGAAAAAAACTGTAGCAGATCGATGAGGCAAGGCTCCCCTTGGGTAAATCCATCTTGGTTCTGTCCCATTGGCTGCTTTACTCAAGCTTTTCTCCCATTCTGTGTCTAGGGAGAAATGCTTTTTTATTTATTTGATTTATATTTTGCTTTTCAGCACTTCAGATTCAGGTACTGTAAGTATTTTTCTACCCTCAGAGGTGCCTACAAGTTAGGAGGTGAATTTTCAGAACAGGCCTGCATAAAACAGGATGGTGGGGACCTCGAGTAAACTGCGCATGTATGAGAGGGGCAGGCCGGGGCGTAGCTTGTTATTTTACATCCTGCCAGAGTGATAGACATGCGCGCGTCTTGTAATGTCACAGATTTACTCCTGCTCACTATCCTGGTGTAGACATCTCAAAAGTGAAACGGGAGACCTCCAGGCCGAGGAGCCAGGAAGGTCTCCACCAGCTGCAGCTGCACTGGGTAAACTGGAAGACTAATTGAGAAAACTGGATATTTGATTCCCGCCCACATGTTATAAAATCCCCCGACGTACGCATGTGAAAACCGGCTTAGGGGTGGAGAAGGGGGGTAAACGCGTCTGTGTAATGCGAGTAAAATCTATTTGCATATCCCTTTAAATTTCAAAGTACGAATGTGCGGGTAAAATCACTTGCGCACACTTATCTGTCTGAATTCTGACTAATCCGGCTCAGCAGCACCTCTGCCACTACTTAGACAGACAAATTTAAACTTATCCAGGTAAATAGTGCTTTTGTTTTAGACTTATCTGGCTCTCTTATATTCCAGGATAAATCAGAAAAGTGCTAATTAGATGGACAAGAAGCGCATTCCAGACTTATCTGGCTGAGAGCCACCACTTACTTAGCCGCATAAATTGGAACCTATCCGTATAAATGAGACTATTTATCCAGTTAAGTCCAGACTTGCATAACTCACAGATTTTACATACACAAACATGTGTGCACCTATATATAACCTGTGCAAATCATTTTCATGCAGCTTATAAAATGCAGTAATCATTTCATGTCTGCCCATATAGGAGGGCACAGGAGCAGTTTTTATTAGGTCTCCTTGAAGTTTGTACCTGAGACAAAGAAACATAAAAATGACGGCAGAAGACCAAACAGCCCATCCAGTCTGCTCAGCAAGTTTCACACTTTTTTTTTTTCATACTTATCTGTTTCTCTTGGCTCTTAGTAACCTTTTGGTTCTATTTCCCTTCCACCCCCACCATTGATGTAGAGAGCAGTGATGGAGTTGCATCTAAGTGAAATATCTAGCTTAATTAGTTAGGGGTAGTAACCGCCGCAATAAGCAAGCTACACCCATGCTTATTTGTTTACCCAGACTATGTAATTCAATCCTTGTTGGTTGTCTGTATATAGATCCACTTTTCTTCATTCCCCCTGCCGTTGGAGGGTGAAGTGACCAGCAGCAGTGAGATTTGACTTCCCTGGTTTGTAGCTCACGGTTCCTCCACTTAGTGAATAGGGTCCCAGATGTTCAGTAAGTTTGTTCTTTGGAATAGTTTCTACACTGTTTCCCGTTAATAATGTGATGGTTTGCTGGAGCCCTTTTCTCAGCTGGGCATTTCCCACCATACTCCTTGCAGAGGACAGCAGGGTGGGGCTGTATGTCTGTCCCTTTGCTCTCTCTCTAAGCCTGCGGGCTCCGGATTACCATCTCTTCTTGCCTGCACACTGGCACTCAGCTGCTCTGAATGGAATTATTATTGTTTCTTCACTCTGATGCAGGACAGGATGCCACAGGACAGCAGAAGCAGCATCTCTGAGGAGTTTGCATGCCAGATAAAAATCTTCTATAAATAACAGCATAATAAAAAGGATGCCAGTGTTTCCTCAGCTAATAGGAGCCGCAGAGAACATCACAGAAGCAGAGAGGAATTCGCAGGAGAGCCAGTGTCACCTGGTGACAAAAAGCCACACACAGTGCCGGTCCCTCCAAGGATTTCACTTCCTCTGAAGTGCTACACATTCTCACCTCATTTCTTGCACAAAGACAGAAAATCTTTTATTTTGTCTGACAGCTGGAGAAAATAAGTTTCTCCTGTCTCTTCCTGCTGCTCACAGGAGACACAGAGTCTGCTGCCTTTCAACCTCTTCACTCTGACAGAGGCTGAGTCCAGCCCTGGATTCCTCTCCTCCTCCACCTCTCATTTGTATTTTTAAATAAAGTTCAGGCAAAGGACCTGTAGCAATTAACCCATCTCTTCCCATCTTTCTGCTGTTTATTCTTCTGGTTTTAGTATTAACAGCTCACTGTGGCATTATCCTCTATTTAAAACCACAAATGGGACAATACATTAGTTTACATTTAAACTTTGGACCTCAACAACCTCTGGTCATCTTTAAAGCACTGAACTGAATAAATATACAAAGTCAAACTACTAAACATGTGCACCACATTCTCCATAATAAAGCAGAAAAATAAAATCTGTAGAAATGAAATGTGATTATAAGAAGTGAGTAACTACTACTACTTACTTATTACTTCTACAGGGCTACTCTGCACACACAATGCTGCACAGTCAGCACCTAAGAGACAGTCCCTGCTTGGTGAAGCATACAGTCTAATCAAGAAAAACATACAGGGCAAGACCATGGTTAAAAATTGGATGTGGCTGAAAGTGGGACAATCAGGGATTAAGATTTAAAAGCAGCCTCAATAAAGAGGGTTTAAAGAATGGATTTCTATAAGGCGAGAGAGGGAGCATGGCACACGAGCTCAGGAAGTCTGTTCCAAGCACAAGGCGCAGCCAAATGGAAAGCACAGAGTCAGGAATAGGTGGTAGAGGCGAAGGGCACAGATAGCAGTGTCTTGCCTGATGAGCAGAGTACACAACGAGGGATGTAGAGAGAGGTGATGGAGAGGAGCTTGAACTGTATGAGGGAGCAGATAAGGAGCGAATACATTGACTTCCACAAGACGAGTTATAGGGGTGCAGTGACTTTGGGGAAAGATAAGTCCTGCAGCTGAATTTAGGACAGATTGCAGGGAGAGAGATGGGTCACTGGGAGACCTGTGAGGAGCAGGATGTAATAGTGTAAGCAGGAGGAGATGAGAGAGAGGAAAGGGTTCTGGTATGGGTGCAGTGACTTTGGTGAAAGATAAGTCGTGCAGCTGAATTTAGGACAGATTGCAGGGAGAGAGATGGATCACTGGGAGACCTGTGAGGAGCAGGGTGTAATAGTGTAAGCAGGAGGAGATGAGAGAGAGGAAAGGGTTCTGGTATGGGTGCAGTGACTTTGGTGAAAGATAAGTCGTGCAGCTGAATTTAGGACAGATTGCAGGGAGAGAGATGGATCACTGGGAGACCTGTGAGGAGCAGGGTGTAATAGTGTAAGAGGAGGAGATGAGAGAGAGGAAAGGGTTCTGGTATGGGTGCAGTGGCTTTGGTGAAAGATAAGTCGTGCAGCTGAATTTAGGACAGATTGCAGGGGAGAGAGATGGATCACTGGGAGACCTGTGAGGAGCAGGATGTAATAGTGTAAGAGGGAGGAGATGAGAGAGAGGAAAGGGTTCTGGTATGGGTGCAGTGACTTTGGTGAAAGATAAGTCGTGCAGCTGAATTTAGGACAGATTGCACGGAGAGAGATGGATCACTGGGAGACCTGTGAGGAGCAGGATGTAATAGTGTAAGAGGGAGGAGATGAGAGAGAGGAAAGGGTTCTGGTATGGGTGCAGTGACTTTGGTGAAAGATAAGTCATGCAGCTGAATTTAGGACAGATTGCAGGGAGAGAGATGGGTCACTGGGAGACCTGTGAGGAGCAGGGTGTAATAGTGTAAGAGGGAGGAGATGAGAGAGAGGAAAGGGTTCTGGTATGGGTGCAGTGACTTTGGTGAAAGATAAGTCATGCAGCTGAATTTAGGACAGATTGCAGGGAGAGAGATGGATCACTGGGAGACCTGTGAGGAGCAGGATGTAATAGTGTAAGAGGAGGAGATGAGAGAGAGGAAAGGGTTCTGGTATGGGTGCAGTGACTTTGGTGAAAGATAAGTCGTGCAGCTGAATTTAGGACAGATTGCAGGGAGAGAGATGGATCACTGGGAGACCTGTGAGGAGCAGGATGTAATAGTGTAAGAGGGAGAGATGAGAGAGAGGAGAGGGTTCTGGTATGGGTGCAGTGACTTTGGTGAAAGATAAGTCATGCAGCTGAATTTAGGACAGATTGCAGGGAGAGAGATGGGTCACTGGGAGACCTGTGAGGAGCAGGATGTAATAGTGTAAGAGGGAGGAGATGAGAGAGAGGAAAGGGTTCTGGTATGGGTGCAGTGACTTTGGTGAAGGATAAGTCGTGCAGCTGAATTTAGGACAGATTGCAGGGAGAGAGATGGATCATGGGAGACCTGTGAGGAGCAGGATGTAATAGTGTAAGAGGGAGGAGATGAGAGAGGAAAGGGTTCTGGTATGGGTGCAGTGACTTTGGTGAAAGATAAGTCATGCAGCTGAATTTAGGACAGATTGCAGGGAGAGAGATGGATCACTGGGAGACCTGTGAGGAGCAGGATGTAATAGTGTAAGAGGAGGAGATGAGAGAGAGGAAAGGGTTCTGGTATGGGTGTAGTGACTTTGGTGAAAGATAAGTCATGCAGCTGAATTTAGGACAGATTGCAGGGAGAGAGATGGATCACTGGGAGACCTGTGAGGAGCAGGATGTAATAGTGTAAGCAGGAGGAGATGAGAGAGTGGAAAGGGTTCTGGTATGGGTGCAGTGACTTTGGTGAAAGATAAGTCGTGCAGCTGAATTTAGGACAGATTGCAGGGAGAGAGATGGATCACTGGGAGACCTGTGAGGAGCAGGATGTAATAGTGTAAGAGGAGGAGATGAGAGAGAGGAAAGGGTTCTGGTATGGGTGTAGTGACTTTGGTGAAAGATAAGTCATGCAGCTGAATTTAGGACAGATTGCAGGGAGAGAGATGGATCACTGGGAGACCTGTGAGGAGCAGGATGTAATAGTGTAAGCAGGAGGAGATGAGAGAGAGGAAAGGGTTCTGGTATGGGTGCAGTGACTTTGGTGAAAGATAAGTCGTGCAGCTGAATTTAGGACAGATTGCAGGGAGAGAGATGGATCACTGGGAGACCTGTGAGGAGCAGGATGTAATAGTGTAAGCAGGAGGAGATGAGAGAGAGGAAAGGGTTCTGGTATGGGTGCAGTGACTTTGGTGAAAGATAAGTCATGCAGCTGAATTTAGGACAGATTGCAGGGAGAGAGATGGATCACTGGGAGACCTGTGAGGAGCAGGATGTAATAGTGTAAGCAGGAGGAGATGAGAGAGAGGAAAGGGTTCTGGTATGGGTGCAGTGACTTTGGTGAAAGATAAGTCGTGCAGCTGAATTTAGGACAGATTGCAGGGAGAGAGATGGATCACTGGGAGACCTGTGAGGAGCATGGTGTAATAGTGTAAGCAGGAGGAGATGAGAGAGAGGAAAGGGTTCTGGTATGGGTGCAGTGACTTTGGTGAAAGATAAGTCATGCAGCTGAATTTAGGACAGATTGTAGGGGAGAGAGATGGATCATTGGGAGACCTGTGAGGAGCAGGATGTAATAGTGTAAGAGGAGGAGATGAGAGAGAGGAAAGGGTTCTGGTATGGGTGTAGTGACTTTGGTGAAAGATAAGTCGTGCAGCTGAATTTAGGACAGATTGCAGGGAGAGAGATGGATCACTGGGAGACCTGTGAGGAGCAGGATGTAATAGTGTAAGCAGGAGGAGATGAGAGAGTGGAAAGGGTTCTGGTATGGGTTCAGTGACTTTGGTGAAAGATAAGTCATGTAGCTGAATTTAGGACAGATTGCAGGGAGAGATGAGGGGAGCAGGATGTAATAGTGTAAGCAGGAGGAGATGAGAGAGAGGAAAGGGTTCTGGTATGGGTGCTCAGAAAGGAAAGGGATGGATTTGGTGATATTATAGAGAAAAACATTTTAGCAGTATTTTGGTTATGTGTAGAGAAGGAGAGAAAGAGAAGACAAGTCCAAGGTTAAAGGCTGAGGAGACTGAGAGGATTAAAGTGTCACCCAGAGAAATGCAGATAGGAGGAGGAGTAGAAGTGGGCTTCAGGGTAAAGATAATTATGGTTCATCCGATTAGCTTTCGCCTTTGGGCTTCCAGTTTCAAGTCAAATACTACTGTGGGAAAGGTTTGCTGATGGGTTGCTCCCCATGAGGTAGATGTTGATACGTGCATGCACGTGTCCATGTGCGCACGCTTCCTGGTGGAACACATGGACACGTGCATGCACGTGTCCATGTGCGCACGCTTCCTGGTGGAACACATGGACACGTGCATGCACGTGTCCATGTGCGCACGCTTCCTGGTGGAACACATGGACACGTGCATGCACGTGTCCATGTGCGCACGCTTCCTGGTGGAACACATGGATGTGCTGAGTTTATAACCTGTGCATGCAGCGCCCGCAAGGGGGGCGCACTATTGCAAAGTCCATGAGGCGATGCAATCAGCACTTCCCCGACTCCCTAACCCCCTGCCTAACCTTCCTCCCCACCCCCTAAACCTAACCTATCTTGCCTCTTTTTTATTTTGTTACTTGCTGCTCCTCCACGCACCTGCCAGCTGCAGGTCCCACTGTCCCGGCCGTCCTCCGTCCCACCCCCTTTTCAGGATTTCCAGAAAGCATTTGACAACGTCCCTCATGAGAGGCTTTTTAGGAAATTAAAAGTCATTGGATATGGGTCAGTGTCCTATTGTGGATTGCCAACTGGTTAAATGATAGAAAACAGAGAGTAGGGCTAAAGGGCAAATTTTCTTAATGGAAAAATGTGAAAGGTGGAGTGCCCCAGGGATCTGGTCACGGACCATTGCTTTTCAATATATTTATAAATGGCCTTGTAATGGGATTAACAAGCGAGGTGATCACATTTGCCATTGACACAAAATTATGAAAAATGTTTAAATCAGAAGAAGATTGTGAGAAATTGCAAAAACACCTTGCAAAACTGGAAGACTGGACATCCAAACAGCAAGTGAAATTTAATGCAGACATATGAAAAGTGATGGACTTAGGAAAGAATATCCCAAATTATAGCTACAAAATGCAAGGTTCCACATTAGGAGTCACCTTTTAGCCAAAAGATCTAGATGTCATCGCTGATAACTGTTACACCCCCTCACCTCTGATCCAAAGCAGCTCCAGTAGCCATTCCAAGGAGCCGAATGGAACTTCCTCCAACTCTGGACCGCTTTTATAGGTCCCCTAGCCAGGACTTCCTGTGGAGCTGGCTGATGTCACATCCTCTAGGAGTATAGAAGGAAGTTTCTTGTAACCAGCCAGCCCTCAGCAACAGGTCTCCTGGTGCCCTCATGTTCCAGTGCATGGTGCTATCCTTGTCTTATTCCTGCTTTATTCTGTGTTCCTTGTTGTGATTCCTTGCCTTGTCCCTAGCTCCTCTGTGCTTTATTCACTATTCAGTTCCATGCCAGTCTGCTCTCCTGTTCCTGCTGTTGGTCCTGTCTGTCTTGTCTGTTCTGTTTGTCTAGGATGGACTGCCTTGATCCTGATCCTGGCCTGGCCCCTGACTTTCCGTTCTCTGGCCTGTTCCCCATTCTGCTGCCTGTCACAACCCTTGCTCAGATCGGACTCTCACTTAGCATAGTCCTAAGAAGTCACCTATGTCCTGCTGGCTGCCAGAACCCAAGGACTCAACCTGTGAGGGAGGCAGCTGATGTAGATGAAGCTCCAACCAGTCTCAGCTAATGGCTCCTCTGACAGATACCGGCATTGCCCTAGCGAGCTCACTCACTAGGTGGCTCCAACCACACTGCAGCCACAAGGGTCTACTTCCTTTCACAGTATTACAGAAATATTTGGAAACCTTCTGCGCAGTGTGCAGCAACAGCAAAGAAAGTAAATTGGGATTATTAGGAAAGGAACAGAGAATATCATAATGCTCTGTATTGCTCCATGGTGCAACCTCATCTTGAGTATTGTGTGCAGTTCTGGTCACTGCATCTCAAGAAAGATAGAGCAGAATTAGAAAAGAGACAGAGAAGGGTGATCAAGATGATAAAGGGGATGGAACAATTTCTCTATGAGGAAAGCTTAAAAAGGTTAGGACTTTTCAGATTGGAGAAGAGACGGCTGTTGCGTCCGTCAGTCCTAGATGGCTTTGCCCCATTTGCCTCACCTTGTTTACGGCTCCTCCCGCTTACCTTGGGAAAATGGCTACTGCCGCATCTGCAAGCCGCCACCTCTGGCATCTCCAGAACAGCTATGGTGCAGCCTCCTGCCATGCTCCTCTCACTAGGGTGCGCACGCCATGCACATCTTTATTCCAACACTGGCGTGAACCTCGGGGGCGTCCCCCTCAAGTGACATCACGCCATCCGGGGTATAGCCTGTATTCAATTGCTAGCTCACTGAGTTAGCAAAGACTCGGATTCGTCCTGTCTAAGCTACTCTGCCGCTTCCGTGCTGCCACTGGAAGCTCTCCCGCTGCCTTTTGGGGTATTGACTAACTTGGGTACCCGCTCCTCGGGGGCCCTCTGCTTTATTTCAGGTGCCTTTCAGGGATCAGGTACTCGCTCCTCGAGGGCCTGCTCTCCCTGCCTCGGTGCCAGTAATCCAACTACTTCAGCCTGGTGGAATCGCCAACCTACAGCTACCATCTAGTGAGTAATCTCTCAGTCTGTCTCATCTACAGCATTGCCTTGCTGGGAAACCTACACCGGAATTCTCTTATACCAACGGGGTGAGAAGGGTCCCCTCTGCCGAGGGTCCCGAGACCGCTACATCCAGACTAGCTCACTACTGCCACCTCTGGTGGTTCACACCAAGCTGTACAATAAAAGATCTAATTCTGTGTTTGTGCGTCCTGAGTCTAGTCCAGTACTGTGGCTCCTCACGGGGCTCGGTCATCTGCCACAGTACCCAAGGATCCACCCAAACACCGCTTAACCATAACAACAGCTGAGCAGAAATATGATAGAGGTCTATAAAATAATGAGTAGAATTAAACGAGTACACATTGATCAGTTGTTTAATCTTTCAAAGAGTACAAAGACAAGGGGACACACAATGAAGGTACTAAGTTGTACATTTAAAGCTAATAAGAGAAAATATTTTTTTACTCAGTGCATAATTAAGCTCTGGAACTCGTTGCCAGAGGATGTGGTGAAAGCTATTAGTGTATTTGAATTTAAAAAAGGTTTGGACAATTTCCTGGAGGAAAAGTCCATAAACCATTATTAAGGTTGAGTTGCAGAAATCCCCTGCTTAATATATTCCTGGGATAAGTTTGATTTTTTTTTTTGGTTTTTTGCACAAGCTTTCCAGGAGATCTAAGAGCCGGAAGAATACCACAACAGAATAGTCTTTGATCTACCATCACCTCCTGTACATAGGTTGCTGATTAGTTCGTGATCGCAATTTACTAAACATGTTTATTCTCTGTTACCTCCTCTAAGTTCCTCTATTCCCCTTTATGTTATTCGTTTACTGTTATTTGTATTTGTATTTGATTTTTGTTATTGTTTTATGTTTCAATGTAATTGTAAACCTCTTATCGAGGAGTCACTTATTTACTTGTAAACCGGTGTGATATGTATATTATACAGGAACATCGGTATATAAAAACTAAAAATAAATAAGCAGCTTGGAGTCTCTCTACCCCTTGGAATCCTGCCAGGTTCTTATGGCCTGGATTGGCCACTGTTGGAAACAGGATGCTGGGCTTGATGGACCCTCAGTCTGACCCAGTATGGCAGGTTCTTATGTTCTTATAATCTAACCTCTTGCTTATAAATGACAAAGGACATCCATCAAGTTTGGCTTCCCTGTGTGTGGGCTGCACACACAGGAACCAGAACCACTCGTAGGCTGTGCGCCCTTAGGCAGTCCTAGCTATGTCACTTTCTACTTTGTACCAATGATTCAAACACCACTCAGACAGGATGGGTTTTATTTTTCCAGCACAGGTCTCTGCATTTCATTTGTCTTATTTATTTTCCACCTTTCCAGCGAGGAATGCTCAGATCTATGCTGCGTATTATTCAGGACTAATCAGAATTACGTCATGGTCCAGCAACATGTCAGAAGCAAGGAAATCATTTCAACACCGCGTCCTCACAGCATGGCCACTGCAAAATGAGACCAGCAAAACCACAATGTGTCTCACAGCCAAAAGTCCCAGGGGGAAAAGGTGCCTGTATTAACTTTCCTGCCCCAATAAAAGCCTCTGCTAACGATTTAATGCTGCTGTCCAACTCTTTCAAAGCATTTTATAGAAACATTTCCACCGTCCTAATGTCATGCGGATATCACACTCCAGCCTCAAGGTTGCAGGGCTCATAACCTTATTCAGATAAACTGCAGCCTGTGGCTCCTGCTTTGTAACTCAGCAGCTCATGTTTAAAAGGAGAACCACATCACTCCCTTAACAGGTCCCAAATATATAGAAATTATAACCATAAAGTGTACTGTATTGCTTGAACGTTAAGTGCAACGTTTCATGTTTCGATGTCTGCAATAGAAGGTAAGGTGAGGTTTCAAACAAACATGACAGCCGATCTTGTCAGCTCATCCACACCTAAAGGTGCTCTTGATTCTTTGCTGAGAGTCGGTTGCGTTGGATGAGTTTCAATTTGCTGAATATGTACTCAAAAGAAGCCGCCAAGATGGCCAACAGAAGCATCAAAATTAAAGCAACTTGGAAATCTGGACAAATGTTTTTGCAACCATTGAATCGTATTTGGCAAGCAATTTTTAAAAAGTCTAAAAATTGCCTGGATTTGTCTCATCTGACGCAACGTTTCCACAAAGGCGATAAAGAGGTGCCTTCAGGGTCATGAGTAATTTGGTAGCATCCAGGAGTCACTGCAGCACTCCCCTCCTGAATCACTGTCAATAGTTACATTAATGTGTAATCAATGCGCTGCATCTTTCCATCTATTAAATTATTGTCAGTGGTACGGGCTCTCGTCAGGCAATGTTTCGGCTTTTTCTACTGACTGAAGCAATTCTTTTATTCTCAAATAATGACTTAAAATTGGAGGGTCAGAAAGGGGAGGCAGTGGAAACAGAATAAGCGTTTTCATCAAGGTGAATTAACCGGGCAGCCCGGACCCCCGGTGGTTCTACCTCGCCCCCGCCCATCCAGGCCAGACACCCGCACAAGGAAAACGTTACTCATCGCTGGGATGCAAATGGCCGCAGCCGTTTATTAGATTCTAACAAGAGAGCCTAAGTTAAGCGCCGGGTCCTGATGCCACTGCGTAATCTCAACCACAGGGCAGGTGTTGATGCTCTGTTTCATTCTGCCCGAGCGGAAATGGTAAGGGGCGGTCTTGCTCCCCGCGAGCCCCTGAAACGGCATCGGCCGCCGTCACTGGAGGGGTCCGGGCAGGCTGCCACACAGCAGGCCCCGCCTGAGCCCCTCACAAAGGTGCCTGGCCGTCGATTCGTCAAGGCACAATTCCCGGGCCTGACATTCGTCATCCGTGGCCAATCGACGAGTGGTGGCCCCATGGTCCCTCTTTTCCTTACTGGCACCTCCCTGCTTCATTTTACAGCCCCCAGTGTTACAATAGTCTTTCCAGGACTCGGTTGCTGCCCCCAAAACAGAACAAAAAAGAACCAGCAATGATTTGCTAATTAACAACTTCTACTGGCTAATAAGAGGTTGGGTTGGGTGGGGAATTGTTCTGCGCCGGGGGCCAAGGATGAAAAGGATGCAAAAAGGGAGCGGGTGGGTTTTAAGTGTCCCACTAGTCCCTCCCCCCTGCCAAGGTCATTGCGTCACTCCCCTGGCCAATCATGTGGCCCGGCATCAGGGTGTGCTCCAGTGATGTACCATGTCCAACATCAGACTAACTGGGGGGGGGGGAGCGACGTCAGCAGCAGCACCCCAGAATATCGCATTGGTGCCAGCTGGACGCCACCAGCGCCATTACAGCCATCGTGGGAAGAGGGAGAAGCAATCCTCCTCCCGGTGAGCCTGGCACGGCAGTGGCAGCTCCCGCACGGACGCAGTAGGCTCTCGGTTATTTCCTGTTGCCCGCACATTCGTGGTGGGGCACCTCCCATTAACCAGACACTGAGATATTGACACCTGCCCATCCGGTTTGGACACCCAACATTACACACAAAGAAAAATGTGAGTCACCACTGGCATGCAAGTGGCCACAGCTGTTTATTAGAGTACCCTACTAGGGGAGTCTAATTTAGGCACAGAGTCCTGCCTATTCTCAACCACAGGGCAGGTGTCGATATCTCAGTAAGGGGTGGTCTCGTTCCATGCAAGCTCCCGACCCACGTTGGACCACCATCACTGGAGGGGTTCAGGCAGGCCACCACGCAGCAGACCCCGCCTGAGCCCCTCATGAACATGCCTGGCCATTGATTCCTCAAGGCCAAATCCCTGGGCCTTGACTTTGGGGGAGCTTGCTCCACAGTGTGTTGGCCAGACCACTGGTCGGTGGGCAGCCTGGCCAGGAACATTGCATTTCTTGTGCTGTTTCTCACTGTAGTTGCTGTGCACATCTGGGGTGAGGCGCTGTGTTGTAGTGTGATGGTGCAGCAGTAGTCCAGCCAATAGATGGGCAGGCTTCCAGGGACATGGAAGTCTCCTGATGTTAGAGTTGGTGAGAGTCCGTGCTGAGCTACGGGACATGTAATTCCTGCAGTGTGCAGGATTTGGCACATTCACTCCCTCACTGTGGGTGGTTACTGTATAAGAAGCTGGCACCACGGGTGAATCTGATCAATGGGGGGTCCCAGGGTAGCTGTGGTCCTCTGATTCCTGCACAGGAAGCTGGCCCCACAAGCAGAGCTGATCGACTGGCCGCCAAGGGAGGCAATAGAAGGGATCAGACAAGGTACCAGTAAGGAAGAGAGGGGCCTTGGGGCTAATGTCAGGCCAGGGGACTGGGCCTTGATGGATCGATGACCAGACATGTCGGTGAGGGAGTCTGGAGGAGTCTGCTGTGTGCCTAGGACCCCTTTTGTGAAGGCAGTCACAATGCCTGTAGAGTGGCTCATGGGGAGCGAGATCCTCAATCCCGCATGGGCAGAGAGTGGGTCCCAGAACAGCTATGGTCCTTCAGAACCAGAAGGTGTGCAAGATACTGCGAGGATCACTGACTCCATCCACATGGAATGCTTCCATTCACAACTGCAACAAAGTGAAGGCATTCCTCATTGCAAATGGCTGGTTCGTTCGCACCTGATTGCTCTGGCATTCTTCTTAAAGCTGCAAATGGGCCACTCAGAGCAGTATCTCATTGTCAAGGGAGTGCTAGGGAGTTCTTACCTTGGCATGACACAGAGACCGCTGACCCATGACCTCCTGTTACTGCTTTGGCGCGTCCTGCCCTTGGTAGCAGTTGACGAGTCATGCCTCCCATCAGAGCACAGCTGAAGGCCACCACTGCCAACCGTTCTGATGAGTCATGCTGAAACACTGCCAAAGTCCCTGAGGAGCCCAGACTACAAGACTAGTTCTTCCCCTATTGGCCTACTGTTCTGCAAGCAGATCCACCATAGAAAGATTTCAGTGGCACAGGAAAATCTTGCCCCTAAAAACAACTCGCACGGCAGAGGCCAGGATGTCCATAAGGGACCCCAAGTACCCCAGTGTGAACCTTCCGCTGAGCATGGTGATAGACACCAGACTGGCCAGTCTTATTGACTCATCTCCTGGAAGTCCGGGCTTCACTTGCGCAGAACCCAGCATGATCCCCAGGAAAGTGAGGACCGCCACCATGCCGTAAGATTTGTCCTCAGCTAAAAGGGATGCCAAACCTGTGCGCCAGCTCGTGAAACATGTTATAACAACTCAACACATTCAGGTGCACCTCCTCCTCCCATAAACAAGAAATCAACTAGATAGTGAACTGTCGACATGAGCCCTGATGCCTCTTCAGTTGCCCAACGTAGGAAGGCACTGAATGCTCCAAAGTAGGTCGAACATCCCATTGGCAGACACACATTGCAATAGAAGGCCCCCTTGAAATGGAAAATGGGTGGTGGAAACTGCTAGGGTGCGCCGGCAACAGTCAAGATGCAGACACAATGTCCACCCTCGCCATGAGGGCACCCTGTCCACAGGATCCTAATGGATCCAATGCAGCATCAATGGACGCATACTGTACTGAGCAGTAATCCGATGGAACATGGTCATCAATAGAAGCCCCCACAGGGTGAGATAGGGCCTGTAAAAGCCTATATTTCCTAGGATCCTTTTCTTTTAGGATGACTGCCAGTGGGGACAACACACGATGCTCACCAGGGGCTCAGCAAAGTGGCTGGCAATCCCCAGCTGAACCTCCTTCCCGAATTTCTCCCTGCCAATGCTGCCCATATTGCGCACCAAAGGGGCATTGACCATCCCAACAGACTACAGTTGACTGTATGGAGGAACACGAAAACCATGTTGGATGCTGCTCAGCAAAATATTCACCCCACCCTATTAGGGTAACAAATTTGCCAACCGGGGTAGCATCGCCTGCCACTCTACAGGGGTTGGGGGTGATAACCTGTCCACATCCTTTACTTATCCTTTGATGAGCATCCATTTTTCGGGTGGGGTGCTGCGCACCAATTACACATTTGCTATCAGCTCCCTGGTTGTATCTCTAGCAGACGTCGCCAGGGTCTAGTGTGTGCTTGGCTTGCCCAATGCACACCTGCTCGCTGCGGACTGCAAGGTTGTTCTGGAGTAGCATGCCCGCAACATCATCCCTGTGAGCCAAAACATAGTGGACCCACTGGTCATTCTCTCACGATAGGCCTGATCATAATTAAGCCATGCAAACCAGCTGTGCTCCTACAAGCGCTCAAATAGTGTCCAATCATGTTATCAAGGGCTGCAGCACAGCGAGCTCTGCATGCAGAACTACTCAAACCGCTCAAGCATCCACATCAGCTTGGCCCAAATCTGGTCTGCACGACCCTGGTAGGCCTAATCTTGAGGGGGGAGTGATGGTACGTAACCAGCCTGCTCCTGTCTCCCACAAAACAATGCTCATTGGAGCGTAGCCACTGCACACACCGCAGCGGGCCTGCACGCCTCCCCCTAGCCCCCACATGCAAAACGCACTTCACCGAGGCTCCTGGATGCATAAGGCCTATCATCTTGCCAGCACCGAGCCACATGGGAAATCCTCCAGCCATCCCTGCCCCTGCTCTTCCCAGCACACTCTGTCCCCATCCTCCAATGCCCGCATGGCAGGTGACCAGTCCGCATGAAAGAGAGGCCAGGGGGAGGTCAGGGTGCCTCCCCTTGTATGCCTTCCTGACATGATGTAGAGCCTCAAAGCCAGCTGGAAAGGTGCAGGCCGCACTGCGAGCCGGGGCAGGAGGCCCTGCACTGCACACTCACTGACATGAAGCAACCTGGCAAACTCCATGAAGTCCTGCTCCTCCAGCCTAGATAGAGAAATCTATCCCATAGCCTCTCAGTCGGTTGAGGAACACTGAGCAGTGCCGCTCTGTAGGACCTGCATACTACCAAAGGTCACTCACCTCTAGGTTCTCACTTGAACAACTGCCCTTTGGGTCGTACAACTCTCTTGTCCTGTCTTGCCAAGGAAGAATACGCGGTCCTGACACCAGAGAGAGAGAACTAGGAGTGGGAGCGCATGCAGGGAGGAAGGTGCGAGAGAGCTGGAACTTGCTGACTGCACCATTCTGTGCATGAAGCCGAGGGGGAGGGAGGTCATCATGAGACAGAATCTTCTCTCCTTGTCTCCTCCCGGGTTCTCTTTTTATTCCACCCCTGTCTCCCTCTCTCCGGGAACTCAGAAGCGCCCACCAACCTCCTTTTCCGATCCTCAATGTTCGTCATCCGGCCGGAGCCTTCCTGCCACTTCTTGGCTCCGATTCTGCAGGATCGCTCCTCATCCAGCGGGACAGGAGAGATCGAAAGATAAATGGCAGAAAAGCAGTGGAGCAGGAACGGGCTTTGTTCTCGCTCCTCGTGCTCGTGTGTCGGAGATAGAGAGGGAATCACGATGCACTGTCCACCAGAATCCTCCCCAGGGCATGGGCGAGGAACACGTTCCCATTGCTTTTGTATATTATACATTGATGCAGCAGCCCGGCTCCCGGCTGGCAATAAGGGACGCGGTGGTGGCAGGGGCTCGTTCCCTGCTCCTGGGCCTGCCCCCTTCCCTGCCACAATACCCAAGACCCGCGGCACTGACCTTCCTTCCTGCTAGAATCTGGATAAACCCTGCGCCCTCGCTACCTCATCGGACACGGAAATCCCGAATCATGCGAATTGCACCACGCCACGCTGCGGGCTAAGGACGAAAAGGCTGTACAAAGGGAACCGGGGGGGTTTTAAGCTTCCCACTGGTTCCTCCCCCTGCCGACATCATCGTGTCGCTCCCCAGGCCAATCACGTGGCCCGGCCTGAGGGCGCGCTTCGATGATGTCACTGTGCCTGATGCTGGGCCAACCATGGGGAGCGACGTCATCGGCAGCAGAGCTCCCACATGTGGCGCCGGCTGGTCAAGTTGTCGGTGCCATTACAGCCACCATGGGAGGAGGGGGAGAAGGGATCCTACTCCTTCCGTGCACTTCTGGCGACCCTGGCGTGGCAGTGGAGGCGTCTGCACATTCCTGCAGGGGTGACTCCCATAAACCAGCCAGGAAGGGTCTGCTCACTTCCTCTCCAATGATCCGCCTCTCATGAATCAGTGTTTTTGCCAGCAGTCAAATTGCCATTGGACACCTCACCTTCTTTATTTTGAAATCCTGTTTTGATCAAAGCATCTCTCCGTTGAGTTTGCACCACTGGACAATTCTTTTAAAGCTGGAAGAAGTCAGTGTTTTATCCTCCTGCTGTTGGAGTGCAGGCAGTGATTTCAGCCTGTCACCATCACCTGCTTCCCTGCCATTGCTTGCATCGATTTTGCACTCAATATTCCTTGTCCGTGATGCCTTCCTCTTCATCAGTTACTTTTTCAGTTGCCCTTCTTCCACTCCAAGACCTTTACTGCTCCCTTCTGTATTCAGCGTCGGTTCATTCTCACCTTCCCCCTAGGCTTGAAAGCTTTTTCTGCTCTCTCAGCCTCCTTCTCTGCCAGAGCCTTCCTCTTCCTGTGTTTTGTGCGGCTCAGTGGAAGCAGAGAATTTACCACTGGGGCCTGCTCTGCTGCTTTCTGCTCCTCTTGCTTGACGTTGCCTGCAGGCAGATCAATAGTTTCCTCCGTCCCTTCCCCCTGTGGTGCTACAAAGAAAGAAAAGCTGACACAGGCAAAGAGTGAGGGACAGGGACTACAGAAAGCACCGTGAAATCAAAAAAGAAAAAGCAAAGAAATAAATACAACCTTCGTTTAATTGTAAGCCCCGAATCCCTCTTCCTTTGCTTTACCATGACCTTCAGGCTGTCCTGGATTGTGCCACGGAAACCCGACCACCAATGCAAGGCAGCGACGTTCTGTGCTGCCCTCACCCCCATCCACCTACAGATGTTTAACATTTCTCCACTTCTGGCACGTGATACAGAATGGAAAGACAAAACTTGTTCTGAATATCTTTTCCAGGCCTGCAGCATTGCACTGCCAGCCCCCTCGCGTGGAGGGACTTCCAGGGTGGTAGCTATGAGACCCGTTCTGGGGAGCCAGCTCCTGCTTTTGCCCAGCTGTTGGAGGTGGGGTGGGTGGTCTGGTCGTACAGCTGTAAGTTTCAGCTGCTGGGCTGCAGCATGGAAGGGATTTTGGGAAGGCAGAGGCAGAGATGGCTCAGTAGAGAAGCATCATAAGCTCAGGCAGTGTGTGTGTGGGGAGGGAGAGGGGGAGAGTCACAGCTAGACACACACATACATGTACAGCCAGATTCTCTCTTTGTATCTGACACACCTACAAGCAGATTTAAATCAGTCATTCACACATAGATACACGGTCACTCTCTGTCACAGCTAGACACACACATACATGACCAGCCAGATTCTCTCTTTGTAACTGACACACATACAAGCAGATTTAAATCGGTCATTTACACATAGATACACGGTCACTCTCTCTGTCACAGCTAGACACACACATACATGTACAGCCAGATTCTCTCTTTGTAACTGACACACATACAAGCAGATTTAAATCGGTCATTTACACATAGATACACGGTCACTCTCTCTGTCACAGCTAGACACACACACATGTACAGCCAGATTCTCTCTTTGTAACTGACACACATACAAGCAGATTTAAATCGGTCATTCACACATAGATACACGGTCACTCTCTCTGTCACACACACACACACACACACATACATACTTAAACACAGGCACAGTCACATTGCCTCACAGTCAAATGCATACACCCACACAAACACAAAGTGACAAGGATTGCCAGGCTGGGTCAGATCAAGGTTCACTGCCCAGTCCAGGTTGCAAGTACCTGGCAGATGTCATGAAGTAAATCTGTTTCCTGTTACTCATCCTAAGGATATCAAAAGCTTTCTTTAGTCTACCTGCCTAAATACTGTTTGTAGACTCTTCCTCCAGGGACGGATCCTGGAACAGCTTGATGGTGCGTGGAGTGACCAAGTACTTTCCATGACCTGTTCTGAATCTGCTGCTTGTGACTTTCATGCACTGTCCCCTTGGTTTAGTATGTGAAGGAATAAATAACCATCCTTTATTCACCCCTTCCACCCTGCTCGTGACTTTATAAACTTCTCTCCTGTCCCCTCTCTTTTCCAAGCTGAAGAGCCCTCACCTGCGTAGCCTCGCATCATAAGAGAGATGCTCCTTACCCTTTATCATTTCTGTCACCCTCCTCTGCACCTTTTCCAGTTCTGCTCCGTCTTTCTTGATATGGGGTGACCAGACCTGCACAGGTCACTCATGGTGGGGTCGCACAGGGGCAGTATGATATCTTACATTCATTCTCCCGGCCTTTTCACATCATTCACCACATTCTCTTTGCTTTCTTGACTGCAGCTTCACTCTGAGCCAAGGATGTCAAGTTTTTGACCACAAGGTCCTTTTCCTGGGTGGTAACACTCGTTACACAAAACCCAGCATCATGCACCTGCACGGTTCCCAACTGGCTCCAGATTATCAGGACAGGTTGACCCGGTCCTGGTTTTACTCCCCTGCACGCAGGTACTTATAGTCTTGATTTTCTAAGGGAATGCAATAGAAAATCAGAATAAGTCCCAGCATGCAGTGGGGTAAAACTAGGACTGGATCAACCTGTCCTGAAAATCCAGAGCCGGTTGGCATCCCTGTGCACCTATAATTGGGATTTGCTATGCACATCACTTTACAAATGTCATTTGCCACTCAGTTGCCCACCATCCTCTTCTCAAAAGGTCCTGCCGCAGTTATCTGCAATCTGTTTTTTTAACAAATCTGAATATTTTTTGTCATCTGCAAATGTGGTCACCACTCTCATCATTCCCATTTCCAGATCATTTATGAATATGTTAAACAGCATAATAATCCCTGTGGTGCTTCACTAATGATCCTTCTCCATGTGGAAAATAGAAACACCCAAACAGAATTACACACAAAGACGCACCCAGACAGACACACAGACACACAGACCCATGCACATACGATACACACACACACTCAAACACACACATTCATTCCTGTGCAGAGTGGGAGATTGCACTAGCACCTTTACAGGAAGCTCAGGTAGGTAACGTACATATCATGTAGGTAAAAGATGAGCAATCTTCTCTCTCCCCTCCACGTCCGGCTCATTTCCTACCACCAGCAGCACTTCTTACCAAGGTCGCTGTCCTCTGCTGGCTTTCATCTATAATGCAGGGTCTCCAAGTCCTGAGTGACCATGGCAATGTGAAGCTGGCCAAGGAGGAGGAACCAGGCACAGGTATGGCATGTTCCCCTGCTCGTACAAGCAGGAAAGATTGTGCCAGGATGAGGGGAAGGGGAGCACGCGCGCGCACACACACATACACCCACACACACACATATATACACACACACACACACACACACACACACACACACATATATATACACACACACACACACAAATACACACACACACACACACACACACACACATACACTCATATATACACACACACATACACACAAACACACATATACACACACACACAGACACACACACACACACCTATACACACACACATATACACACACACATACACACAATCACACACACACACACACACATATACACACACACATATACACACACACATATACACACACACATACACACAAACACACATATACACACACACACACACACAGACACACACACACACACACATATATACACACACACACACACACACACATACACTCATATATACACACACACATACACACAAACACACATACACACACACACACACACACACACATATACACACACACACATACACACATATATACACACACACATACACACACAAATACACCCACACACACACACACACACATACACACCCATACATATATACACACACACCCACACACACACATATACACACACACACATATACACACACACACATACACACACACAGGTTCATATGTTAGCATTACTTCAGAAATTAGTATTAAAGTAATTGACACTGAAAACATACCGAACACGGCCCTCATCTCTTACGCGTGCCGCCCGCAGCAGACCCGCGGCGTGACCCTCTCACCTTCTCATGCGGACTCCAGCTCCTGGTTCCTCTTCACTGGCAGCGGGGGGCCACCAGCTCTGACCTCGGGTCGCCTCTGGTGCTTCAGGCTCTACCATGGTCTCCAGTGTTGCCAGCCAAGATGTCCTTGCTTGTCGGGCCTCTCCACATGGCCTGCTGAAAGAAGCTGCCATCGGTGCCGCGCCCCTCCCTAGGCGTGCACGCATCACTTATCCTTTTAAAGGGCCTGCGGCGGGTACCTGGCCCCAGCCCGGGATGTTGATGTCAGACTCTTCAGCGTATAAAAGCTCAGGCCTCGCTCCATAGCGTTGCCTTTGCAACAGGTCTCCTCCGAGTACTCGTTGCTGATAGAGAATCCTCTCTACTTCATGTTCCTGACTCCCGTGGTTCCCGGTTCCTGTCTTCCTCATTCCTGCCTCGTCTGTGTGTTGGACTGACTCTCTGTATTTCAACTCTGCTATGCCTGACTACTCTTCAGCCTATCTCCAGCCCCGGACCTCTACAACGTTTGACTACTCTTCAGCCTATCTCCAGCCCTGGACCTCTACTACGTTTGACTACTCTTCAGCCTATCTCCAGCCCTGGACCTCTGCTACGCCTGACTACTCTTCAGTCTATCTCCAGCCCTGGACCTCTGCTACACCTGACTACTCTTCAGCTTATCTCCAGCCTTGGACCTTCGCTATACCTGACTACTCTTCAGCTTCTCTCCAGCCCCAGACCTCCGCTACGCCTGACTACTCTTCAGCCTATCTCCAGCCCTGGACCTCTGCTACGCCTGACTACTCTTCAGCTTATCTCCAGCCCCGGACCTCTACTACGTTTGACTACTCTTCAGCCTATCTCCAGCCCTGGACCTCCGCTACGCCTGACTACTCTTCAGCTTCTCTCCAGCCCCGGACCTCCGCTACGCCTGACTACTCCAGCCTATCTCCAGCCCCGGACCTCTGCTACACCTGACTACTCTTCAGCTTCTCTCCAGCCCCGGACCTCTGCTACGCCCGACTACTCTTCAGCCTATCTCCAGCCCCGGACCTCTGCTACGCCCGACTACTCTTCAGCCTATCTCCAGCCCCGGACCTCTGCTACGCCCGACTACTCTTCAGCTTATCTCCAGCCCCGGACCTCTACTACGTTTGACTACTCTTCAGCCTATCTCCAGCCCTGGACCTCTACTACGTTTGACTACTCTTCAGCCTATCTCCAGCCCCAGACCTCTACTACGTTTGACTACTCTTCAGCCTATCTCCAGCCCCGGACCTCTGCTACGCCCGACTACTCTTCAGTCTATCTCCAGCCCCGTACCTCTGCTACGCCCGACTACTCTTCAGCTTATCTCCAGCCCTGGACCTCCGCTATGCCTGACTACTCTTCAGCTTCTCTCCAGCCCCGGACCTCCGCTACACCTGACTACTCTTCAGCCTATCTCCAGCCCTGGACCTCCGCTACGCCCGACTACTCTTCAGTTTATCTCCAGCCCTGGACCTCCGCTATGCCTGACTACTCTTCAGCTTCTCTCCAGCCCCGGACCTCCGCTACACCCGACTACTCTTCAGCTTCTCTCCAGCCCCGGACCTCTGCTACGCCCGACTACTCTTCAGCTTCTCTCCAGCCCCGGACCTCTGCTACGCCCGACTACTCTTCAGCTTCTCTCCAGCCCCGGACCTCTGCTACGCCCGACTACTCTTCAGCCTATCTCCAGCCCCGGACCTCTGCTACGCCCGACTACTCTTCAGCCTATCTCCAGCCCCGGACCTCTGCTACGCCCGACTACTCTTCAGCTTATCTCCAGCCCCGGACCTCTACTACGTCTGACTATGCCTGCCTACTCCTTGCCCTGACCATTGCCTTGATTGACTATTCCTGCCTTCTCCGTACCCTGACCATTGCCTTGATTGACTATGCCTGCCTTCTCCGTGCCCTGACCATTGCCTCAATTGACTACGCCTGCCTTATCCGTGCCCTGACCATTGCCTCGATTGACTACGCCTGCCTTCTCTGTGCCCTGACCATTGCCTTGATTGACTACTCCTGCCTTCTCCGTGCCTTGACCATTGCCTTGATTGACTACGCTACGGATTTCTTTGCATCCAGAATTTCTACACTGCTTGCCACGACCTCCGCTTGTTGCCGGCCCTGATCCCAGCCTGTCAGTGACACCTCCTTTAGCCTATTCCCTGGATGTGGACTTACAAGGCTCTGGCCTTTCTTTTCTTAAGTGCCTCTAGTTACTTTCTATTCCATTGGCACCTAAATTCCTGTACCGAACCCAGTCCAGGGTAGGGCTACGTCACCTATCGACTGCTGTATCTGGGCTGAACCACCTTTCTTCACAAACCAACCTCGAGGCCCAACTAAGTCCTACCGGCCCCGGCACCCAAAGGCTCAACCCGTGGGGAATGAGGGCTGGTATAGTTGAAGCTCCAGCGGCCTCTATCTTCAGCCCACTCCAGCTGCCTACGATGGGGACCCATAGATCCCTACCAATGGGTTGCATCAACCCCACCTTGGCCCAAGGGTTCACCTCCAACACAATATAACACCCCCACACACAGACACTCAACGAGGGCTTGCGCCTCAGCCTAATACCCTTTCCCCTCTCAGGAATAACCAAGAGAGCTCTGTGGCCCCACATAACACCCCAGAAGAATGATCTTGGGGGCTCAGTGGCCCCACCATAATCCCCTCCCCCCCCCCCCCACACACACACACATACAAAGACATACACAGTCACTCTTCTTTGCCATGTTACCTGTGTACATGACTTAGAAACTTGCCTCCCCTATATCATGTTTCTAAATGAGATTCATCATCTCCATGGGCACACCCTGCTCCAGAAAACCAACCAGGCGCTCCCAACATATCTCAGTAAGGGTAATAATCTCCTTCTGCCCTCATGGTGTGACCACCTAAGGATTGCTTGTCAGGAGCACAGCATTGTATGATTGCACTGGGTGCACTTTTAGAACTGTTTCAGGATTGGTGGGGAATGACGGCATCGCTGTTGTAATAAACACCAGTCAGTGTGCTCAGGTCATGCAGGAGGACCCTATGCCTGCAGGTTTTCTTATTACCAGTCTTTTGATCTTTTGATTTATAATTTAGCCTGTCTATGTAAGCTTCTTTCTGACAGGAGATTCTTGGTTATGCCACTTGCTTGGAAGAGAGGTTGAGGGCAGGAAAGTGGCAATTCTGCCGCCTTACCTCATACCCTTCACGCCCTTTCTCTGCTGCACACTTTAAAGGGTATTCTAGGAAGGGTTTTAGCCAAATCACAGGCACGGGGGAAGTAACTTTAAAACAATCATCTGTACAGAATTATACTTGGGAGAAACTAAAATGTTCCCTTCGTCAGCTCCCGTGCTAGTGCCTGACCCGAGAGGCCCTTGCAAATTAATCTCAGATCCTCCAAACTGGGGGAAGCTCAGATCCACATCAGCTGCGAGCAGTGGAGGCAGGACGAAGGCAAACTGATGTGGCTTTCTGAAATGACCAAGATATCCTGCAGGTTAGAGATTAAAAGGTTCATAAAAATAAAGCACAATGCATTTTACTCATGAGAAATAAAATATAGCATGTGCCCTGGAGGGGAGAGTCAAGAAGGATGGTGTCTGCTTGGGCTGCAAAGATGGGAAAGCATTTGGAAATCTGCTCACCCCCAGGAGGATTAGATTGTGACACAGAGCCTAGGGAACCACAACCGACCATCCCAACTCTTCTCGGATTATCATCGTACTTGTGGGAAGAGTGCTGGGGAGGAGGTGGGTATCTTCCTGCACGAGTGCTCGCATTGGCAAAGCGTCCCATACTCTCCCGGTCCCGTGTAACACAGGAAACTGCTCATGCACTGGGCTTCTCTGGTTCTGTCGGGCCAAGGTTTGCACTGCTGGGCAGCTGGGAAGGCTTTTTGTTAATTACAGACTGCTGGTCAGGCTAATGTTGTTAGCAGCTAGACTTCCTAAAGCAACTTTTTGGAAATCCGGACCCACATTAGACTACTGGAAAAATCAAGTGTGTAAGATAGTGGATATTGAAAACTGTGCTATGATTCAAAAAATGCAAACTAAATATGTGCGAGTGCGGGGTCGCTATATGGAGTTGTGTATGCAAACATAGTTATCATCTTGTTTATGACTGTTCATGTCTGAAAACGTTTAACCTTCTTCTTTTTATTGATCTATGCTGGCGCTAGCTCTATGCTGTGAAATAAAGAGTTTATTAAAAAATAGAGTAAGTGTAACCCCATCTCCAGGTGTGGACTGCATAATAGAAAGTTTCTGTCTCTGGATAACCCCAAGTTCTGGAGGAAAGATTTATTCTTTCCAGGCCCCGAGGGCTGGGGGTGACCTCCCTCCTCTTTCCCTTATTCCCATCTCTGTGCTGTTGGTGCCAATAATCACTGCAGTCTCCAAACATTAAGGTCTCTCCTGCTGAGATGAGTAAACGGCGTAAGCCCCCCAGTCTGTTCCTTCAGTGTTTGCAGGAGCTTCTTCTCACAGGGACTGGGAGCACATCCACCCTCCAGGGCGTGACTAAGGGAAGACCCCCCCATGGTGTCCGTGGGTGGGCAGGAATAGCTCTCCAAACCCCAAACACACGTGTGCAAAACAGCTTTAGCACAGAGAGTCCAAATATCTCTCCCCAGGGGCGAAGACTCGGTTTGGGTGTCCTGGAAGGTGTCAAAAACGCTCTCTCGCGTGCTGAGGAAGTTCTTCCACTTTTCTCTTTCTCTTTTGCTGATCCCAGATGTGAGGGAGCCACTTGGGACCAAGCAGCTCAGATGGTTCTCTTAGGTAGGAAAGGGCAACCCTCCTAGTTGTAAAATGAGTCTCTTCCCCTTATCACTGGTCACCACCGTACCTCCTTCCCCATAGATGGTGTGGATGGGCAGGGGTCCCCATGCCCCAGGACCAGGTGATGCCTGAGGGTCTCACAGGGCCCCTACCATGGAAAAAGTGTCAAACCTGAAAATCAACCCAAAGGGAAATCCCAAGCAGCCAGGGAGCAGACCTGAAGGAACACCACCCGGACCCGGATGTGCCTGACTCCTGAACATCCAAAGCAGAAAACAACCTCCTGTAACCTCCGAAGCTCAAGCAAACCTAGAAGGACTGGCAAGAGACCCTCATCGGGGGGTGGCCATTCCTGCACTTTCAAAAGGAGGCGCTGTATCCATCCCCTAAGCTAAAGTAAGGGTCATCCAGGATAAATAGTACCGCGCTCGCAGGGGCCACTACATAAAATAAAATAATCACTAAAAAACAGAATCCATAAACCTGAGAGTGAAACATCCTAAACTAGGAAAACGCTTAGTGGAAAAGAAGTTACCCTTGACATTATAACACCTCCTGGGATCAGTTCTGTCTAACCATGAAGGTAGGGATATTCCTTATTATGAAATCCATGAAAAAAGCACCTTGCCCATTCAACATCTGTAACACAAATGGTGGTGAAGACATTTCTGTCACTCATCAAGCACCCAGTCTTGCATCTTCTCTCAAGCAAGCATCAAAGAAGCAAAACCTTGATCACAGGAATCCTGCACATTTCCACCTAATATCGTCTGTCCTTTCTGCAGTCCATCATTCAAAAGCAACTACAGGAATGACCATGATCTTCGCCATATCTACCAGATATCTAAAGAACGGAGACTCTTTTTATATCCAATCTCTACTGTATTTTCCAAAACGGTGCCAGCTGGACTTTGCTGCACCGTGTGATATGGGGGTTACAGGAGGACTTTGCTGCACCGTGTGATATGAGGGTTACAGGAGGACTTTGCTGCACCGTGTGATGTGAGGGTTACAGGAGGACTTTGCTGCATCGTGTGATGTGAGGGTTACAGGAGGATGTTGCTGGATCGTGTGATGTGGGGGTTACAGGAGGACGTTGCTGCATCGTGTGATGTGAGGGTTACAGGAGGACGTTGCTGCATCGTGTGATGTGAGGGTTACAGGAGGACGTTGCTGCACCGTGTGATGTGGGGGTTACAGGAGGACGTTGCTGCACCGTGTGATGTGGGCGTTACAGGAGGACTTTGCTGCATCGTGTGATGTGGGGGTTACAGGAGGACATTGCTGCATCGTGTGATGTGAGGGTTACAGGAGGACTTTGCTGCATCGTGTGATGTGGGGGTTACAGGAGGACTTTGTTGCATCGTGTGATGTGAGGGTTACAGGAGGACTTTGCTGCATCGTGTGATGTGGGGATTACAGGAGGACGTTGCTGCACCGTGTGATGTGAGGGTTACAGGAGGACTTTGCTGCATCGTGTGATGTGGGGGTTACAGGAGGACGTTGCTGCATCGTGTGATGTGAGGGTTACAGGAGGACTTTGCTGCACCGTGTGATGTGAGGGTTACAGCAGGACTTTGCTGCATCGTGTGATGTGAGGGTTACAGGAGGACTTTGCTGCATCGTGTGATGTGGGGGTTACAGGAGGACTTTGCTGCACCGTGTGATGTGGGGATTACAGGAGGACTTTGCTGCATCGTGTGATGTCAGGGTTACAGGAGGACTTTGCTGCATCGTGTGATGTGGGGGTTACAGGAGGACATTGCTGCACCGTGTGATGTGGGGGTTACAGAAGGATGTTGCTGCATCGTGTGATGTGGGGGTTACAGGAGGACTTTGCTGCATCGTGTGGTATGAGGGTTACAGGAGGACTTTGCTGCATCGTGTGATGTGGGGGTTACAGGAGGACTTTGCTGCACCGTGTGATGTGAGGGTTACAGCAGGACTTTGCTGCATCGTGTGATGTGGGGGTTACAGGAGGACTTTGCTGCATCGTGTGATGTGAGGGTTACAGGAGGACGTTGCTGCATCGTGTGATGTGGCGGTTACAGGAGGACGTTGCTGCACCGTGTGATGTGAGGGTTACAGCAGGACTTTGCTGCATCGTGTGATGTGGGGGTTACAGGAGGACTTTGCTGCATCGTGTGATGTGAGGGTTACAGGAGGACATTGCTGCATCGTGTGATGTGAGGTTACAGGAGGACGTTGCTGCATCGTGTGATGTGGGGGTTACAGGAGGACGTTGCTGCACCGTGTGATGTGGGGGTTACAGGAGGACGTTGCTGCATCGTGTGATGTGAGGGTTACAGGAGGACTTTGCTGCATCGTGTGATGTGGGGGTTACAGGAGGACGTTGCTGCACCATGTGATGTGGGGGTTACAGGAGGACGTTGCTGCATCGTGTGATGTGAGGGTTACAGGAGGACTTTGCTGCATCGTGTGATGTGAGGGTTACAGGAGGACTTTGCTGCATCGTGTGATGTGGGGGTTACAGGAGGACGTTGCTGCACCGTGTGATGTGGGGGTTACAGGAGGACTTTGCTGCATCGTGTGATGTGGGAGTTACAGGAGGACTTTGCTGCATCGTGTGATGTGGGGGTTACAGGAGGACGTTGCTGCATCGTGTGATGTGAGGTTACAGGAGGACGTTGCTGCATCGTGTGATGTGGGGGTTACAGGAGGACGTTGCTGCATCGTGTGATGTGGGAGTTACAGGAGGACTTTGCTGCATCGTGTGATGTGAGGGTTACAGGAGGACTTTGCTGCACCGTGTGATGTGGGGGTTACAGGAGGACTTTGCTGCATCGTGTGATGTGGGGGATTTAGAGGAGGACTTTGCTGCATCGTGTGATGTGGGGGTTATAGGTCACTTGACTCATTAATACTGCAGTGGAATTGGGATGTGTCTTACCATCCCGCTGCCTCCATGAAAAAATAGGTACCAGCCCTAAATTGTAGCTATCTTAAAGCAGTTTATGGTATTTCTGGTAAGTCTCGTTATTGAATTTGAATCAAATTACCTATGGATGAGCTGCTGTGCATGCATATGAAAATTTTATACATGCAAATGCATGCACAGCAGCTCATATAAATAAGGATTGTTTTTTTTAGCTAAATTTTGTGCAATATCACAAATAGCAATATCGCCATGATTATCAAGTAATAAACATCATTCTTTGCATGATAATCACTGTTTTTGCACATTAATCGCTTATCACAGCTTAGTAAATATAGCCCTGAGGATTCTGCAGAAGCACCTGATGGCTTTCATACAGTATTACAATTGCTTGTTGTAATTAATCTTGATTACTGTAATTAAAGTTTTCTTAGACTTCCTGATTCAAGGATAAGAACATGACAGATAATACAAAATTCAGCAGCAAGAGTTTTAACTGAAACTGCCTGTAGATAAACAGAATAGGTTTATCTGACTCACATCTTTCATATTTGAAAACCAACATATCCCTATCAAACCGTATGCAAAAAATTTAGGATTGATTATTGATTCCCGATTATCATTATCCAAAAACATTTCTGAAGTAGTGAAAAAATATTTTTTCACTACTTCAGATGAGTTGCACAGATGAGCCTCAGGAACGAGGTACTTGGATGCACAGATGAGCCTCAGGAACGAGGTACAAGGCATTCAGAAGACTCAGGCAAGTACTGGGTTGAGACTGGGACGCAGCGCACCCTACACAGTCCACCCGCGGGACTGGTCACGGACCACGCTGGACTCGAAGCGCCTGGAGACGAGATGTGGAGCAATGAAAAGGAACATGTCTCAGAAGCTGTAGAGGCCGGCACCGAGGCGCGCCCTACTCAGCCGCAAGTGGCTGGTCGCGGACCACGCTGGGGGTACAGGTTCTGACAGAGTTTTGGCATGCACGGAGCAAGCACTAGGGACTCCGTAGACCAGGGATAAGTACTGAAGCGGAAGTCTCCCGGAGGCTAGTGCTGCAGAAGAGAGACAGGCATCATACCATGAGGCGCCCTACTCAGCCCACCCGTGGGGCTGGTCGCGGACCACGACATGGCACGCCAGGAAGCGTGGTACGAGGAACCAGGGGTTCAGGACAGCAAGACAGACTCACGGACTTCAGGATCAGGAGAAGCAACATCAGGCTGGATCACGGACATCAGGAACAAACATCTGGACTGGAACACAGATACTGGATCAGGAGACAGACCTTAGGTCTGGCACACGGACATCTGGAACAGCAGGTGAACATCAGGACTGGAACGTAGACAAGAAGACAAGATGAGGAGCTCCAACGAAGAACAGGAAACACAGGACCCTGAAGAAGAGCTGGAACAAGGACGACTCCTGGAGGGAAGGACAGCAGGATCCCAGGAGTGACATAGTGAGGGCAAAGCTAGCGCCGGCGCCATTTTGAAGATTTTGCCCTCACTATGTCATACGGCCCGTGTGCAGGAGGTTGCTCCCGGACCCCCGCTGGACTTTTGGCAAGTCTTGTGGGGGTCAGGAGGCCCCCCGAAGCTGGCCAAAAGTCCCTGGGGGTCCAGCGGGGGTCCGGGAGTGATCTCCTGCACGCGTGACGTCGGGAGCCAGGAACCCAAATGGCGCCGGCGCTACCTTTGCCCTGTCACATGATAAGGGCAAAGGGCCACCGGCGCCATTTCTCAACACATCCAGAGAGCTGGAGAGCTGGAGATCGTGCCGGGACCCCCCCCACTGGACCCCAGGTAATTTAAAACATTTTGGGGGGGTTCGGGAGGGTGGGGGATTTGTTTTAAAGGTTCGGAGTGGGTTTTAGGGTTTTTTTGGTGTGCCGGTTTTCCCGCAACTTTTTAACGTTACAATACAAATGCCCCTGACGATAAATCGGTGGCATTTGTATTGTATCATGCACTCTAACGATTTTGGACAATTTTAAAATTATCTGACGATATCAAAAACGATTCACATCCCTAGGTGGCATCCCCAGCCACGTGGAAGGCCAGAGGAGAAGCAGGCAGGCAGTGGGAGCAGCCTTGCCAGGAGGCTGGAGGAAGGCAGGATGCTGGAGCGGCTCCATGCCGTGAAGAAGTCAGGCAGAGAGAGTAGGAAGGCTGCAGGCACCGGCCTCCCTGCTGGCTGAAGACCCTGGCAACAATGAGGACGACTCCCTGTTGCCCCGAGGACCCCGGGAGCGGCTGCAGAGCGTCGGGGAAGGCAGGAGATGCAGCAGAGGTCCCAGCAGCATGGGAGAGCCCTAGGCGGCCCGGCAATGGCGGCATGCCCGCCGCGAAGAGAACAGCGCCAGTGGCCCGATTGTCCGCAGCAAGGTAGGGAGCCTGCCTGCGCTCATTCCTCGACGTTGCCAAGTCGAGGAATGAGCAGAGGAAGCCTTCCTTTATACTTCCCCTGCTCAGGCTGATTAGACACAGGTGCAGCTGGTTAAAGGGATCAGGTCCCTTTAAGTCTAGGAAGGGGGCGTGGCCTCACGCCTAAAGATGGTGGCGGCCATCTTGGATTTTCTTCGCGGGGGAAACGCTGCAGGACGCCGCGAGGGAGGAGCAGGGGCTGCTCTTCCTGCGGTGGTCGGCATGGGAGACCCGTGCCGGAGCGAGGGCCTAGCGTCGGGGTCCTCCCCCGGGATTCCCGTAGCGGGTCGCCGTCGCAGGTGAGGTAGGGGGTCCGCGGCTGTGGCTCCCACGGCCGCGGAGCACAACATAGCCAGTGTAATCTCTGTACAATGGGAATCAAATGATCAAATCTTCGCAGACTGCAAATGATTTTGGTGCCATATTGTGAAGTAGCTGCAGTTGCTTAATCTGAGAGATAAGTAACCAAGGATAAGGGAATTATAGCAGTTGATCCTTGAGATAATAAGAGAAAGCAATAAGAGTTTTAAATCATGAAAATCCAGAATGGACGTAAACGGCAATTGTATCTGAGAAAGAAAAACGATTTTTAATTGCATTAGAGAAATGGGGGACCATAGAAAGTCTGGAGTCTATTTGTATCCCTAGGTTAATGGTTACACCTTTAAGAGAAAATTGGGGTGCGAAGCATCATAGGCGAAATAGATGGAGCAGTTGCTTAGTAGCCAATCTACAGAGCCTCAGATATAATAAAATTAACTCTGAGCTTTGGCGCAGATAGCCAGTGGGCTTCCTGGCCCAGACAGTTATTCAAATCCAGAACAGGAAAGGACAATTTAGTGTAAAAGCAAAGCCATAATCTGAATATCATTGGCATAAATTTGAATTAAAGTGGGCAATGGAGACAGGAAGATATTAAAGAGAAGAGGAGCCAAGACGGACCCCTGAGGCACAAAGAGAAAAGGTTTAGTTGTTGTTCCCATGTGACCTGATAAGTAATAAGAAAACCAGCTCAACGCTCAGTCACCAAGGCCAATCTCTTTAAGGTGGTCCTGGTAGCAAACTGTGATGGATGATGTCAAAAGCAGCATTCATGTCCAAAAGGACAATGAGAGGCAAGCATCCTTACCTGCATCAGCCTTATATCAGGGCTCCTTCAGTACTGTGGCCTCTAGGAAAGCCGCACTGAAATGCTTGCAGGATGTTAGTTTTAGTGACAAAGTCAGTCAATTGGTCAGCTACCACTTTTTTATGACTTTTGACAAAACAGCAAGATCTGAAGCAGGTCTATAATTGGCCAAGACATTGGGATCTTTAAGAGAGGATGCAGATTGTTTAGGAAAAGCCAGGACACAGAGAGGATTTTTTGGTAATAGAAATAGGCCAAGCCAGAGCAAGAGAGGAAGTTTTCAAAAATCTCGAAGGCATGGCATCTAACTGTGGAGTGGCAAGATGAAGAGATTTAAATAAGAAGAGTACCTGCTACAGACGTTAGACTGAAAGATGGGAATTTGCTACCCATGAGCATTGTGAGGCAGGGTTCGTTAGGTTTATCATTCATGGCAAAATCTTTAAAAATGGAACTGATCTTATCTATGAGGAAGACGACAAAGCTGCTGCCTGAGCAGTCGGTGTTGTCTGGAGGCAGTGAAGCAGGCCTGCTGGATAGCTATCAGCTAGCTTGGTTTTATTGGACATATATTATTTTTTGCAGCTATTAGTTCAGATTGATAATGTTTATTTGTTGCTGCCCATTTATTCCTATCATCAATAAATCTATCCTGACGCCAAATTCTTTCAAAATGGTGATCTTGCCTTTTAAGAGTCCTCAGACCAACATGATACCATGGCTGAGGAAAACGATGCTGACTTAAACGCTGTATTAAAGGAGCCACTGTGCCAATGGAGTTGCTTAAGATGGGATTCCAAGAATCAACCTGGAGGGATGGCGAGAGAGCCTCAAAATTATCAGGAAAAGTAGCAAGAACATCACAATCAACTTGTTTGAGAGTCCTGTAGTGAATAACTTTCATAAGAGAAGAGATCCTAGGGAGTTTATAATTAAGTCTAAAAGAAATTAAAGAATGATCAGTGCAAGGGAATAGAATCACGACAAATCAGATTATAATTAGAAGAGAACGTGAGGGCCAGAGAACAAGAGCAGCAGGTTAGAGAAAGAAAATTATTATCTGTAGCCTGAACAAGGTTATCACCATGAATGTTGAAGTCATCCAAAATAATCAGTTTTTGGTGGTGCATAGAAATATCTGCAATAAATTCCATTGATTTCGACATAGAAGTAAAAGAAGAATCAGGAGGGTTATAGATTAGGTGAAAAGAACATTTAGTTGTGAGGCTTGATTGAAACAAGTGGAAATCAATGTGTCTAGAGGATCTCATTTCAACTTCTTTAAAGCTGGAGTTTTTAAATAAATCATTGCAAGTCCACATAACCCCCTCCGTGAGTGGTGTTCTCTACATGTGTAAAGAGGAGACTTACTCTGTGTAAGGCTTAAGAGGTCACCGTTCTTTAACCAGCTTTCAATGAAAAACAAGATTTGGAATATAAAAGCAAGAATTAAGACTCTGATACAAATATACTTAGAACTAAGGAATCTTATATTTAGTAAACGGTTTCTAAAACAGAAGAAAATATAGGTAATAGAGAAGCCACAATACTTGTTAAAGGTACAAGAAAAATATTTGAATGACAAACATTATGCATAGAGTGAGGAAAATTAAACAGATCACCATACCTGCCAGAGAAGGTAATAACAGGAATGGCAAAAGACATAGTGCAAATCAGTACAGCAATACTGAAAAATGAATGAGAAAAAAATAATCTGGCAACAAGACACAATTACAAACAAGCAATAATGCCCAGAACTGAAACAGCAACAACCCTGTCCATGAAAAGATAACACTGCTAATATGTAACATGATGCACTCAGTTATATAACAAACCTGCCGTAATATGAAAGCAGTAATACCCAGGAATCAAATAATCATAACACTACCCATAAAAAGACAACACGGCCAATATATAACACAGGACACTCATTAGTTATATAACAAAACCTGCCTTAGTATGAAAGAACTAATACCCAGGACTCAAATAACAATCATACCCATAAAAAGACAACACTGCCAATATAGAACACAATTCAGTCATTAGTCATATAACAAACGTCATTCCATGAGAGCACTAATACGCAGGACTCAACAACAACAACAACAACAACAACAACAACAACCCTACCTATGAAAAGACAATAAGAACATAAGAACATGCCATACTGGGTCAGACCAAGGGTCCATTAGCCCAGCATCCTGTTTCCAACAGTGGCCAATCCAGGCCACAAGAACCTGGCAAGTACCCAAAAACTAAGTCTATTCCATGTAACCATTGCTAATGGCAGTGGCTATTCTCTAAGTGAACTTAATAGCAGGTAATGGACTTCTCCTCCAAGAACTTATCCAATCTTTTTTTAAACCCAGCCACACCAACTGCACTAACCACATCCTCTGGCAACAAATTCCAGAGTTTAATTGTGCATTGAGTGAAAAAAAAATTTCTCCGATTAGTTTTAAATGTGCCCCATGCTAACTTCATGGAGTGCCCCCTAGTCCTTCTATTATTGAAAAGAGTAAATAACCAATTCACATTTACCCATTCTAGACCTCTCATAATTTTAAACATCTCTATCATATCCCCCCTCAGTCGTCTCTTCTCCAAGCTGAAAAGTCCTAACCTCTTTAGTCTTTCCTCATAGGGGAGCTGTTCCATTCCCCTTATCATTTTGGTAGCCCTTCTCTGTACCTTCTCCATCGCAATTATATCTTTTTTGAGATGCGGCGACCAGAATTGTACACAGTATTCAAGGTGCGGTCTCACCATGGAGCGATACAGAGGCATTATGATATTTTCCGTTTTATTCACCATTCCCTTTCTAATAATTCCCAACATTCTGTTTGCTTTTTTGACTGCCGCAGTGCACAGAACTGACAATTTCAATGTGTTATCCACCATGACGCCTAGATCTCTTTCTTGGGTTGTAACATGACTTTTTTACTTTTCTTAGAAGCCTCTCATGAGGAGCTTTGTCAAATACCTTCTGAAAATCCAAATACACTATATCTACCAGTTCACCTTTATCTACATGTTCATTAACCCCTTCAAAAAAGTGAAGCAGATTTGTGTAAAGCCATGCTGACTTTGTTCCATTAAACCATGTCTTTCTACATGTTCTCTGATTTTGATCTTGAAAACAATTTCCACTATTTTTCCTGGCATTGAAGTCAGGCTAACTGGTCTATAGTTTCCCGGATCACCCCTGGAGCCATTTTTAAATATTGGGGTTACATTAGCCGCTCTCCAGTCTTCAGGTATGTGGATGATTTTAATGATAGGTTACAAATTTTAATTACAAGATCTGAAATTTCATTTTTTAGTTCCTTCAGAACCTTGGGGTATATACCATCCGGTCCAGGTGATTTACTACCATTCAGTATATCAATCAGGCCTACCACAACTTCTAGGTTCACCGTGAATTGGTTCAGTTCATCTGAATCATTACCAATCTGAATCATTACCCATGAAAACCTTCTGCGGAACATATATCTCCCTAACATCCTCTTCAGTAAACACCAAAGCAAAGAAATTATTTAAGCTTTCTGCGATGGCCTTTTCTTCTCTAAGTGCCCCTTTAACCCCTCAATCATCCCTCGGTCCAACTGTCTCCCTCATAGGCTTTCTGCTTCGGCTATATTTTATAGGGATGTGAATCGGGCTTCGGATGATTGAAAATATCGGACAATATTTTCAAAATCGTCAAAAATCGGGGGCTCCCCCAAAACGATAAGAAAACCCCACGATATTGATCATGGGGGTTCTCTTATCGTTTTGGGGGAGGGCGGGAAACATGGCACACAAAAATAACCCCTAAACCCACCCCGTCCCTTTAAAACTAATCCCTTAGCTTCCCCCACCCCCCCCCCCCACCACCCAAAAAACTTTTTATAGGTACCTGGTGGTCCAGTGGGGGTCCCTGGAGCGATCTCCCGCTCCCGGGCCATCGGCTGCCACTAATCAAAATGGCGCCGATGGCCCTTTGCCCTTACCATGTGACAAGGTATCCGTGCCATTGGCCAGACCCTGTCACATGGTAGGAGCACTGGATGGCCGGCGCCATCTTGTGCTCCTACCATGTGACAGGGGCTGACCAATGGCACCGGTAGCCCCTGTGACATATTAGGACAAAGGCTATCGGCGCCATTTTGAATACTGGCAGCTGACGGTCCGAGTGCAGGAGGTCGCTCCCGGACCCCCGCTGGACTTTTGGAAAGTCTTGTGGGGGTCAGGAGGGTCCCCCAAGACTTGCCAAAAGCCCCTGGTGGTCCAGCGGGGGTCCGGGAGCGATCTCCTGCACTCAGGCCATCGGCTGCCAGTAATCAAAATGGCGCCAATAGCCTTTGCCCTTACTATGTCACAGGGGCTACCAGTGCCATTGGTCAGCCCCTGTCACATGGTAGGAGCACAAGATGGCATGGGCCATCCAGTGCTCCTACCATGTGACAGGGTCCGGCCAATGGCACGGATATCCTGTCACATGGTAAGGGCAAAGGACCATCGGTGCCATTTTGATTAGTGGCAGCCGACGGCCCGGGAGCGGGAGATCGCTCCAGGGACCCCCACTGGAGCACCAGGTACCTGTAAAAAGTTTTTTGGGGGGTCGGGAGGGTGGGGGAAGCTAAGGTATTAGTTTTAAAGGGTCGGGTGGGTTTTTTGTTTATTGGCTCGGGCGCAGCCAATAAACAAAACCGTGATTGTGCCCGATGAAAAAAAAAACACATGTGAACCGGAATCCGAACTGATTCTGGTTCCAATTCACATCTCTAATATTTTAAAACATTTTTACTGTGAGTTTTTGCCTCTACATCCAACTTCTTTTCAAGTTCTCTCTTAGCCAGTCTTATCAATGTCTTACATTTAACTTGTTTATTAGCTGCTTTACTGACTATTAAAAAAAACAAAACAACAGTATTTAAAAAACAAACACACCAGCTATAACTTAGCGAGGAATCTACGGATCATCAGGGACCGGATTTTGGGGCAGTCCACCTATGTAAACCTCTCCGCATACCAAGCGTTAGTGCCTCCTTTTGATTTGTGTTTTGTTCTTCAGGCACCTTCTATGGCATCGCCTGCATCCTTATAAAAGCAAGTGTTCTTAGAGCCGATCCGCCGCACATCGGCTCGTGTCACGAAACTATTGGGAATTCCCCATATCTGTGCCCATTTATTGCCTATAAGAGGTAACATGGCGTTTACCCCTGGCTTGCATTGTTGAGCCTTCGACTTGTGGATGAGTAGGGGTATTACCATTTTGGGACATGTGCTAGATGGGGAGGGCAAGATTTTGATGTTTCCAGTCCTGTGGGAACTTTACCACCTCATGGGTTCACAGGTGTTTCCTTATTTACAGGTCCATTATACCCAAGCCATTTCATTAGCGGAGCGCCAAGCAGCCATGTTCAAAGCTTTTGATGCACTGTTTTTGTTTGATGGGACTAGTGTAATCTCCTTATCGGCCAATTATAAGGGACTTAGGAACTTAGAGCGTGTAGATGTATGTCCTACTATGGTCAACAGATGGAATAAGGATGGGTGGTTACATCTTGCCTCCTCCACTCTAAAGTCCTGTTTCAGGCCCCTGTCTGCGGTGACCTCTAATATGTATTACCGAGACATTTTTGTATAGAGCTTTTATTTCCCCTCATGCTATGTTCCTAGCTAAACTGTCCTCATCTGCTTTGTGTGCTAAATGTCAGGCAGCCCTGGGGACTTTATTTCATTTATTCTGGGATTGCCTTCATATTCGATGTTTCTGGGGCCGTGTGGTGCAATATCTCGCTGACCTTCTGGCTACAAACATATTGGTTACATCGGAGGCGATATTATTTGACCATGTTCCTCCCTCCATTGTTCGAGGTGTGGCATCGAGGATGTTGCTTCGATAGGCTGGTTTAGTGGGGAAATGCCTCATTCTCATGCTCTGGAGGGATTTGGAGCCTCCTACTTTCTGGATGTGGAGGAATAGCCTGCATCGTCTGCTGCACATATGGCATCGGCTGTTACGGTCCCGGGCTCTGCCCTGGTCCCTCCACCTACCTCGGGGCCGGCCCGGGCCACAGGAACTCCTCTTTGGCTGTCTAGGCCCAACCTGGCTCTTGCTGCGGCTCTCCCTTCACGAGGGAGATGCCACCAACCCGACACGCTTGGCCCTGCCCCCTAGGCGCGCGTGCGAGCGGGGGCTAGAACTTTTAAAGGGGCCAGCGTGGGAAGAGGGAAGACAGCCCTCGGATGACGTCAGACACTGCAGGGTATTTAAACACTGCAGCTTGGCCTAAACCTCGCCTTGCAATGAGATTCACTCTTGGTAAGAGTTACTAGTTGCTGCTTCAGGATCCCTGATAGTCTTCGGCTTCTGACTCCTGGCTTCCGACCTTGGTTCATCCATTGGCTTCGTCTTCGGCTTCTGACTCCTGGCTTCCGACCTTGGTTCGTCCATTGGCTTCGTCTTCGGCTTCTGACTCCTGGCTTTCGACCTTGGTTCGTCCACTGACTTCTGGCTTCAGCTTCCGCCCTTGACAGGACTCTGGCTTCTCTTCATCCTCAGACATCCAGTTCTTCACCCACCAGGAGGCCTCGCCTAAGTCCCAGCGGCTCAGGTCCTCATGGGCTCCTTCCAGGAGGACCGCGGGCTTCCAAGGGTGAAGTCTTCATCGCCTTCCTGGTGCCGGCTGCTTCCCGGGCCTGACCCCTCAGATCCTCGGTCGCAGAGGATCTGAGGGGTCAGGCCCCTTTTTTCCCCCTTCTAATATTCAACCAGATCGATTCAACCAGATCTATTCAAGCAGATCTACAACTTCCACATGTAAAAATATTATTACTAATGTAAATACCTCTATCTAATGTTATCCTCTCCCTTCTCTTCTCTTCTCCCAGTTCTATTACCTTGTTATTTGTAACTGCTTTCTTCCACACTAATAGGTTATTCAACTGTTCTTTGTACACCCCTGTTATATGTAAACCGGCATGATGTGTTTGCAACACGAATGCCGGTATATAAAAATTTTAAATAAATAAATAAATCTCGCTTAAGTCCCAGCGGCCTGGGTCCTCACGGGCTCCTCCCGGGGGGACCGCGGGCTTCCAAGGGTGAAGTCTTCCAGGGCCCTCTCCTCAGTGCCGCCTACCGGCTGCGATATCTACTGTGGGTTCCCACAGTGCATCTCCATCCATCTCAGCCAACTCAAGAGTCCACACTCCTAACATTGGCATCCTCTCCTACCCGCTGGCGAAGATTTTTACAGATCTGGAACTGTTACTTTCAATCACTGCCACATCATTCTCGCAGTCTCAATTTGAATATCTGATTCTTTTTATTCTTAAGTACACTCAGTGGCCCTAATGGTCGCTTATTGATGTAAGTGAGCAGGGTGGGAGGGTCTGTGAAGGGGCTTCAGAGAGGGTAAGTACTGTCCTTTGAGTAGTATGTGTATAAAAAAGCATTTTTTTGTACCATTGCCACCTGCGGAGTTGCAGAGTGAATGCTCCGCAGGGTTGAACATGTTACTTTTGCACAAATAAAAATTATTTAAACTAAAAAAGCAAACACTAACTTCTGTTTCTAAACACTATTTATAAAAGAAAACCACTGACTAATATGCCCCAATAGTTTACTTCTCCCCAATACTTTTAGAAAATGTCATCAAGCAGAACTTAGTGATTCCTTTCAGCCCCCAGCAAAGTGATGCTCTCCTCTCAGTGCTCCCTCATAGCAGTGCAGAGCATTATGTAGTCGTGGGAATTCAGGAGACTGCCTGACTCAGGATTACAGATTAAGACTGCCACTTTCACTCAGCACTGCAGAGCAGCCAGCAGAAGAAGGAAACAAGACCCACAGTCCTGTGTCAAATCCTCCTGATTCTGTAGAGTTATTGAAGTGAATTTCATTTGGTTGCCTTGTCCCTATCACTGTAGACACGGCACATTTGCCAGGCGTGGCATTCCTGTTACCCAGAAAGCCCCTCTGCCATCCATTCTAACGCTGAAGTCATGCTAGAGCTGTGCATGAATGAGAAAGTTATTACCCTTTAACGGCCCTTGCAGGGCTGAGCTAATGTTCCCGGATTACACTCGCATGCCTTTCCCAAAGCTTCAGTGCTCTCTCAGCAGCAATATTTAATTAACTTGCAATGACTTCTCCTATACATTAGTTTATATAGCTTTACAGTCATCCGACTCTCTCTCTGCCACATTCATTTTCCCAATTTAGAAAAGTAACAGCATTGGAAGAGGTAACCCCTGCCCCAGGTGCTGCACTCCCTGTGAATCTCAGCTCACATGAAGGTAAAGGTTCCCATGCTCCACCATCGTGTAATTAATAAGAACACCTCCTCCCTCCAGGAGCGACTGCACTTAAAATCAGCTGTACACAGAAGACACTCCATTTCCTTTATAGTGTGCAGAGCCAGAACCGAGAAGCAAGGAGAGCACATCTGAGGGAGCAAAACGTACAGATCTGCAGATGAAGCTGTCACAGAAACACAGATCAAAGAGTCCCGAGACTGGGAGAGGGGAGTGTAGTAATAATATCACAGCTCCAGATATGGGGAACACAGGGGGCAATAGAGGCATCAAGCATGGTAAAAACATAAGAACATAAGAAATTGCCATGCTGGGTCAGACCAAGGGTCCATCAAGCCAAGCATCCTGTTTCCAACAGAGGCCAATCCAGGCCACAAGAACCTGTATATGTGTATCGGGGGACAGTGGGGGATCAAACGGCTGCTGCATTAAATATCCTGTATTCATGTGCTTGTGGGGGGAGGGATGCTGATGCCGCTCATTCCCTGGGGTCAGGGGCAGATATTCAGGCAGGCAAAACCCTTTCATCAGGTGAGACTGGGGTGACTGTATGGGGTAACAAATGGGAAAGAGACTGGTTGGGGTGGTGACTGGTGAGAGAGGCAGCCTGATGTGTGGGTGTGACTGGTGAGAGAAAGAGTGAGTGGTTTAATTGTATGGGATGACAGGTTGAATAGAGACTGGTTGGGGTGGTGACTGGTGAGAGAGGCAGCCTGATGTGTGTGTATGTGGGGTGTGACTGGTGAGAGAAAGAGTGAGTGGTTTAATTGTATGGGATGACAGGTTGAATAGAGACTGGTTGGGGTGGTGACTGGTGAGAGAGGCAGCCTGATGTGTGTGTATGTGGGGTGTGACTGGTGAGAGAAAGAGTGAGCGGTTTAATTGTATGGGATGACAGGTTGAATAGAGACTGGTTGGGGTGGTGACTGGTGAGAGAGGCAGCCTGATGTGTGTGTATGTGGGGTGTGACTGGTGAGAGAAAGAGCGAATGGTTTAATTGTATGGGATGACAGGTTGAATAGAGACTGGTTGGGGAGGTGACTGATGAGAGAAAAGCAGTCTGGTGTGAGAGGGAGAGTGAGGGGTGACTATATAGGGTGAAAGCTGGGAGAGACACTGATTGAAGTGCTAACTGGTGACCGGTGAGAGAGAGGTAATCTGAAGTGTGCGTAGGGTGACTTGGTGAGAGGGGGAGTAACTGGGGTGACAAGTGGGAGAGAGGCTGGTTGAAGTGGTGAGAGGTGACTGGTGAGAGGGGGAGTGACTGGGGTGACAAGTGGGAGAGAGGCTGGTTGAAGTGGTGAGAGGTGACTGGTGAGAGGGGGAGTAACTGGGGAGACAAGTGGGAGAGAGGCTGGTTGAAGTGGTGAGAGGTGACTGGTGAGAGGGGGAGTGACTGGGGTGACAAGTGGGAGAGAGGCTGGTTGAAGTGGTGAGAGGTGACTGGTGAGAGGGGGAGTAACTGGGGTGACTGGTAGGAGAGAGGCTGGTTGAAGTGGTGAGAGGTGACTGGTGAGTGAGTGGCAGTCTGATGTGTGTGGGTGACTTGTGAGAGGAAGAGTGATGGGGTGACTCTATAGGGTGAAAGCTGGGAGAGAGAATGATTGAAGTGGTGAGTGAATGGCAGTCTGGTGTCTGCACGGTGACTTATGAGAGGGGGAGTGACTGGGGTGACAGGTAGGAGAGAGACTGGTTGGAGTGGTGATTAGTGAGAGAGACAGGCAGCCTGTGACTTCATTATGTATTCTCAATATGATATCTAGAAGTGTGATGACGCCACGATACCATATTGAGAATACTTAATGAAGTCAATATCTTTGTGAGCGACACTGCGGAAGGGATAGAAGATAAGGTTTGTCTTTTTGCGGATGACACTAAGATCTGCAACAGTGTGGACACGCCGGAAGGAGTGGAGAGAATGAGACGGGATTTAAGGAAGCTGGAAGAGTGGTTGAAGATATGGCAGCTGAGATTCAATGCCAAGAAGTGCAAAGTCATGCATAGGGGGAATGGAAATCCGAATAAACTGTCTTCGATGGGGGGAGAAAGGCTGATGTGCACGGAGCAGGAGAGAGACCTTGGGGTGATGGTGTCTAATGATCTGAAGTCGGCGAAACAGTGTGACAAGAAGATTGCTAAAGCCAGAAGAATGCTGGGCTGCATAGAGAGAGGAATATCGAGTAAGAAAAGGGAAGTGTTAATCCCCTTGTACAGGTCCTTGGTGAGGCCTCACCTGGAGTACTGTGTTCAGTTCTGGAGACCGTATCTCCAAAGAGACAGAGACAAGATAGAGGCGGTCCTGAGAAGGGCGACCAAAAAGGTGGATGGTCTTCATCAAATGACTTATGAGGAGAGATTGAAGAATCTAAATATGTACACCCTGGAGGAAAGGAGGAGCAGAGGTGATATGATACAGACTTTCAGATACTTGAAAGGTTTTAATGATCCAAAGACAACGACAAACCTTTTCCGTCGGAAAAAAATCAGCAGAACCAGGGATCACGATTTGAAGCTCCAGGGAGGAAGACTCAGAACCAATGTCAGGAGGTATTTCTTCACGGAGAGGGTGGTGGATGCCTGGAATGTTCTTCCAGAGGAAGTGGTGAAGACCAAAACTGTGAAGGATTTCAAAAGGCGTGGGATAAACACTGTGGATCCATAAAGTCTAGAGGACGTGAATGAAGAGTGGGTGGCTCGCGGGAATGATGGATACTACCTGGAGATAATACCCTTATTCAATAAACATACACATGATTAATGTGACTCCAACATTGCTCTAAGCTTCAATGGCAAGAGGTAATGTGGAAAAAAGGATTTGCATTCACAAAAAAGCGGGGAGTAGCTTGCTTGTTACGGTGGCTACTACCCCAAACCAAATAAGCCTGATACTTCACTTTCAATGCATAGCTCTCTGCTTCAATGGCAGGGGGAATGAAGAAAAGTGGATCTATATACAGACAACAACCAACAAGGACTGGATTATTTAGTCTGGGTAAACAAATAAGCATGGGTGTAGCTTGCTTATTGCGGCGGTTACTCCCTCTAACTAACCTTGAATACTGTGTACAACTAACTAACCTTGAATACTGTGTACAATTCTGGTCGCCGCATCTCAAAAAAGATATGGTTGTGATGGAGAAGGTACAGAGAAGGGCAACCAAAATGATAAAGTACTGTACTTCCACTACATCTTCCACTACATCTTCCACTACATCTTCTACATCACTACACTACACTACTTCCACTTCCTGTACTTCCACTACATCTTCTCTCCCTGATACTAATTGTCACCAGATTTATTCCCTGCTGCAAACTCTGTCTGCTGTCCCTATTCTCTACACTCTGCCTCACCTGCCATTCTGTCTTCTGCATTGTCCAATCAAAGTATTTTTTCTCTTATCAAGCCATCTCCACGCTCCCTGACAGCATCTCGTCCTTGTCACACCTCCACCTCTTTCTGTATTTTCCTACTCTCAGCTGGGGATATGAATCCTAATCTTGGCCCTCCAAGGCAACTTTCACCCTATCTGTGCACATCACTGCTCCTCTAATCTTATGCTTATCCAGCTCCTCTCCCTTTCTCATGTTTCCTGTGGAATTCTACACTGTCTACAAGCCCCGCCATCTAAAGCCACACGACTCATCTCTACCAGGGGCCGAGCTTTTTCTACAGCAGGTCCAGACATCTGGAACAACCTCCCCGCAGAACTCAGAATGGAACCGTGCCTACCAACATTTAAAAAAAACCTCAAAACTTGGCTCTTCTTACAAGCCTTCCCTGATCCATCAAACTTTCACTAGATAACTACTCCGCTTATGAATATGGAACCTCGCTCCACCAATATTCACCTCATTTATTAGTTTTCTACCCTAATAAGTTAACTGGCTCTAGACCAGGCTCGGACATGTCACACTGTATTTAATTTAATACCCTCTTAAGGCTTCTCTTTTTCCAGCTTCCAAGTTCATGGTCCATGTTTTTATGTAACTTTTTGCTTCTCTGTTTTTGTCTCCTCTAATTATAAAAAGTTGTTCCTTATGTTATGTTATATTGATCTACCCCCTGTTCGATGTAAACCGACCTGATATGGTATTCAACCTTGAAGGTCGGTATAGAAAAATGTTATATAAATAAAATAAATAAATAAAGGGGATGGAACAGCTTCCCTATGAGGAAAGGCTGAAGAGGTTAGGGCTGTTCAGCTTGGAGAAGAGACGGCTGAGGGGGGATATGATAGAGGTCTTTAAGATCATGAGAGGTCTTGAACGAGTAGATGTGAATCGGTTATTTTCACTTTCGAATAATAGAAGGACTAGGGGGCATTCCATGAAGTTAGCAAGTAGCACATTTAAGACTAATCGGAGAAAATTCTTTTTCACTCAACGCACAATAAAGCTCTGGAATTTGTTGCCAGAGGATGTGGTTAGCGCAGTTAGTGTAGCTGGGTTCAAAAAAGGTTTGGATAAGTTCTTGGAGGAGAAGTCCATTAATTGCTATTAATCAATTATACTTAGGGAATAGCCACTGCTATTAATTGCATCAGTAGCATGGGATCTTCTTAGTGTTTGGGTAATTGCCAGGTTCTTATGGCCTGGTTTGGCCACTGTTGGAAACAGGATGCTGGGCTTGATGGACCCTTGGTCTGACCCAGCATGGCAATTTCTTATGTTCTTAATTAAGCTAGATATTTCACTTAGATGCAGTTCCAACACTGCTCTCTCATTAATGGCGGGGGTGGAAGGGAAATAGAACCAAAAGGTTACTAAGAGCCAAGAGTAACAGATAAGTATGAGAGAAAAAAAAAGTGCGAAACTTGCTGGGCAGATTGGATGGACCGTTTGGTCTTCTTCTGCCGTCATTTCTATGTTTCTAAGTCGCATCCTGAGGAGGAGCCTCTGGGGCTTGTACATGATGGGTGTTCAGTGAGAGTCTTCCATAGAAATTTGGCGTTTTGCTGATACCCCTGGATGTACATGAGATAAGTGTTGCTTTGGAGAATCATTTTAAATGTGTAAATTAAAAATAAAAAAAATGAATAAGATCACTATTGGGAGAGTGAGAAACAGATAGGCTTGGACAGTGATGTTAGACGTGAGATGAGAAGCCTGTGTGTAACAAGCAGACAGAGGGGATGGACAGAGAGTAATGGGGGTGAAAGGGGAGATGGTGCTGCTGCTGGCAGATGTTGATGGGGACATCCCAGCTGTGGTATCTTCTAAAAGCAGGAGCTCCTGGATTCTCTGGTAATGTCACCCGCACGGGACCCTGTGACCACTGGAGGGTGCAGGCACTGAAAGTCCATTCAAAGGAGCCTCCTAAACCTCAGGAAAGCTAACGCTGAAAATGGGGGAGCACCTCAAGGAGTCGCCAGCTGGATGGCTAAGTGTAGGGGAAGCAGAAGGGCAGAGGGCAAAACTAAAAAGCAATTAATCTTTTTGTTGGGTAAGAAGAGAGACCACTCGGCTTTTCTAAGGCAGTAGATGAAAAAGTAAGAGAACATGGTTAGCGTTCATAAGAGGACGAGAGCTTCCTGGCCAGCTGGCAGCGGTGGGGAAGTCGCAGATCCTGTGGCTGCGGCTGGACAGGTAACTGAATATCTTTGAATGTCGGGTTAGCAGAAGGCCAGCTGGTCAGGGTTACTGTTAGCCACTCTATGTAGTGGATAACGTTAGACAATGACATTCAGTGCGGCCTTTATCCTGCTGAATGCCTGCAACAAATCGTCCTGCTGTCTTCAGCCGGGTGCACACCTTCTCCACTAACCGGCTTGCTGAATATTGGCTTCATGCTTTTAGAAATGAGACCCAAACCCCAATCCTGACCCCAAGACCTGCGGAAAGCTCAAATCCCAGGCTATTTTATAACAGGCCAGTTCTCTGCATAAACGGCTTTCAACAATCACCCCATAGAGGTTAATTTAGCAAAACTGTGGGTAACTTCTGCTGCAGATCTGCCCATGAGTTGCATCAATTTTCAAAGGGAAGGTCGGGCGTGGACATTTACTGAGATAAAGATGCCCCTGACCCTGCCTGCTGTCCCCAGACTCTGCATTTCCCAGGCAAATGTATTTGCATAATTGCTTTTACTTATCTTCCACTCTTTAGCACTTCAAAGTGTCCTACATTCATGCAAGTCCCTAGAAAGGTTTGAGCCCTCACAGTGCAGGTGGACAGGATGGAGACCTGAATTCAGCCGGATTCATAAAATCTCATTTCTGCACAGAAAACAGGTTGCCATGTTCAATGCATTTGTAAATTATCCACTTCATTTATAATAAACTTTCCCACAGCAGCTCAGGCTCTGCCCAAGCCCCGCCCTCCCCTTCCTCTCTGCATTGCTTGGGCTATTTCTTTCTGGAGATGGCCACTGTGAGGCCAAAGTGGCTGAAGACACTTCCAATCTCCACAGGTCTGCTGTGCGCCTGAAAAAGAGGAATTTATTCTAACATACAAAAATAATAAAGTGTAAAGCGTCTGCTATGAATCAGAGTGCATTCTCTTAGTCATGAGCTTGCTGTCTTGTTCAAATCTCAGAAAGGACCCAGGCCCTCCACCCTGACTGATTCTCGTCTCTGGGCTGTGACTCTTCAGGATCCCCGCCTCACCTCGGACGCACACAAGGCCAGGCTCACCTTTACACCTCTTCCTCTCTCACTTATCCTCCCAGGCGGGGTCCTTTTCTGAGAGAGAAACCTCACATGGGTTCCCAGGCTTCAGAAGCTGCTGGGACTTCAGACTCTTCCCTTCTGGAGCCAGTGCCTCCTCCATCTCTGTGACTAGAAAAGGAACAGTGTGCAAATCCAAGGCTCTCGTGCTAAACTTTCAAAAGGGAAACTTTGATAAAATGAGAAAAATTGTTAGAAAAAAACTGAAAGGAGCAGCTACAAAAGTAAAAAATGTCCAAGAGGCGTGGTCATTGTTAAAAAATACCATTCTAGAAGCACAGTCCAGATGTATTCCACACATTAAGAAAGGTGGAAAGAAGGCAAAACGATTACCGGCATGGTTAAAAGGGGAGGTGAAAGAAGCTATTTTAGCCAAAAGATCTTCATTCAAAAATTGGAAGAAGGATCCAACAGAAGAAAATAGGATAAAGCATAAACATTGGCAAGTTAAATGTAAGACATTGATAAGACAGGCTAAGAGAGAATTTGAAAAGAAGTTGGCTGTAGAGGCAAAAACTCACAGTAAAAACTTTTTTAAATATATCCGAAGCAGAAAGCCTGTGAGGGAGTCAGTTGGACCGTTAGATGATCGAGGGGTTAAAGGGGCACTTAGAGAAGATAAGGCCATCGCGGAAAGATTAAATGATTTCTTTGCTTCGGTGTTTACTGAAGAGGATGTTGGGGAGGTATCCGTAATGGAGAAGGTTTTCATGGGTAATGATTCAGATGGACTGAATCAAATCACGGTGAATTTAGAAGATGTGGTAGGCCTGATTGACAAACTGAAGAGTAGTAAATCACCCGGACCGGAAGGTATACACCCCAGAGTTCTGAAGGAACTAAAAAATGAAATTTCAGACCTATTAGTAAAAATTTGTAACCTATAATTAAAATCATCCATTGTACCTGAAGACTGGAGGATAGCAAATGTAACCCCAATATTTAAAAAGGGCTCCAGGGGTGATCCGGGAAACTACAGACCAGTTAGCCTGACTTCAGTGCCAGGAAAAATAGTGGAAAGTGTTCTAAACATCAAAATCACAGAACATATAGAAAGACATGGTTTAATGGAACAAAGTCAGCATGGCTTTACCCAGGGCAAGTCTTGCCTCACAAATCTGCTTCACTTTTTTGAAGGAGTTAATAAACATGTGGATAAAGGTGAACCGGTAGATGTAGTATACTTGGATTTTCAGAAGGCGTTTGACAAAGTTCCTCATGAGAGGCTTCTAGGAAAAGTAAAAAGTCATGGGATAGGTGGCGATGTCCTTTCGTGGATTACAAACTGGCTAAAAGACAGGAAACAGAGAGTAGGATTGAATGGGCAATTTTCTCAGTGGAAGGGAGTGGACAGTGGAGTACCTCAGGGATCTGTATTGGGACCCTTACTGTTCAATATATTTATAAATGATCTGGAAAGAAATACGACGAGTGAGATAATCAAATTTGCAGATGACACAAAATTGTTCAGAGTAGTTAAATCACAAGCAGATTGTGATAAATTGCAGGAAGACCTTGTGAGACTGGAAAATTGGGCATCCAAATGGCAGATGAAATTTAATGTGGATAAGTGCAAGGTGATGCATATAGGGAAAAATAACCCATGCTATAATTACACAATGTTGGGTTCCATATTAGGTGCTACAACCCAAGAAAGAGATCTAGGTGTCATAGTGGATAACACATTGAAATCGTCGGTTCAGTGTGCTGCGGCAGTCAAAAAAGCAAACAGAATGTTGGGAATTATTAGGAAGGGAATGGTTAATAAAACAGAAAATGTCCTAATGCCTCTGTATCGCTCCATGGTGAGACCGCACCTTGAATACTGTGTACAATTCTGGTCGCCGCATCTCAAAAAAGATATAATTGCGATGGAGAAGGTACAGAGAAGGGCTACCAAAATGATAAGGGGAATGGAACAGCTCCCCTATGAGGAAAGACTAAAGAGGTTAGGACTTTTCAGCTTGGAGAAGAGACGACTGAGGGGGTATAAGATAGAGATGCTTAAAATCATGAGAGGTCTAGAACGGGTAGATCTGAATCGGTTATTTACTCTTTCGGATGGTAGAAGGACTAGGGGGCACTCCATGAAGTTAGCAATGGGCACATTTAAAACTAATCGGAGAAAGTTCTTTTTTACTCAACGCACAATTAAACTCTGGAATTTGTTGCCAGAGGATGTGGTTAGTGCAGTTAGTATAGCTGTGTTTAAAAAAGGATTGGATAAGTTCTTGGAGGAGAAGTCCATTACCTGCTATTAAGTTCACTTAGAGAATAGCCACTGCCATTAGCAATGGTTACATGGAATAGACTTAGTGTTTGGGTACTTGCCAGGTTCTTATGGCCTGGATTGGCCACTGTTGGAAACAGGATGCTGGGCTTGATGGACCCTTGGTCTAACCCAGTATGGCATTTTTTTATGTTCTTATGTTCTTAAGATACAGCCTCTCCCCAGCTCCTCCCATAAATCTCCCTCTCTCCTCTAAATCCAAGAAATCAGGAAATAGGACAAGCGTTTAACCTTTATAAAGAAAGAGTAAAGGCACTCTGAGCATCCCCTGAGAGGAAAGGCTTCCTTAAAGCACCCTCTGCCTTTCACACATGATATAGAATAAACATACAGGCCTAAAGCACCCCCAAAATATAAAACATTTCTGCCTGCTGCTACCCTTACAGATCCCTGGCGGAGGAGAGCTCATTTATAGGAAAGATCTCCTAAGGGAAAGCAAACGAGCCAGGGAGGTTTCCTCTCTGCAACAGCAGTAAGACAGCAGCACTGCTTTTATTAACAAGGTAAAGGAGAGCTGATAGCAACACAAGTGACACAGAAAAAAGAAGCAAGGAAGTGTCCAAAGGGAGGAGAACGTATGCCCTGGGAGCTCTGAACACTTCAGCTCACTCAGTGCAGTCCCACGCACTGCCCACCATTGCACTCTGCAGACACAGGCTATTCCCCAAAGCAACACTCGCCGAATGCCACACTCACCGAATGCCACGCTCACCGAATGCCACACTAGCCAAATGCCACACTCGCCAAAGCAACACTCGCCAAAGCAACACTCGCCGAATGCCACACTCACCGAATGCTACACTCACCGAATGCCACACTCACTGAATGCCACACTCGCCGAATGCCACACTCACCAAAGCAACACTCGCCGAATGCCACACTCACCGAATGCCACACTCACCAAAGCAACACTCGCCGAATGCCACACTCGCCGAATGGCACACTCGCCAAATGCCAAACTCGCCAAATGCCACACTCGCCAAAGCAACACTTGCCGAATGCCACACTCGCCGAATGGCACACTCGCCGAATGCCACACTCGCCGAATGCCACACTCGCCGAATGCCACACTCAGCTTTCAGCTCTGTCTCTGGAAAGCACTGCCGCAGGCCCTGATGATATTCATGTGCACGCTGCACAGTCACACAGCTGAAAGGTTGCTAAATAGCACCAAAGGAAACTGCAAGACCACAAATACAGCCATTTTCCCAGTCCGCACTTATTCTCCATTCCTCATCTGCCAGCAGCAGAAGGTCTCCTGGAGTCCCTCCAAAAACTGCTTTCATCCAGAATATATTTAACATATTTCTGCATTTAATTATATCTAGAAATCAATACAATCAGCATTTACCGACGGTCATTCTTAGAGTCCCTGTAAATAAAATTCATTTGCTTGGTGGAAATAAAAAGTGCATTCTTCTCATCTTTCACAGTCAATTTTTGGAATTAATTGAATGTTAAATTAAAAATGAGATTTCATTGGATGCATTGCTTTAGAGTTTGCATGTGACAGGCTGGCGAGACTTAGCAATGAAATGTCTTCTGACAGTGCTTCTATATCTGGGCTTCAGTATCTTCAGCATTTCAAATGCAATCGCATCCAAGGCTCTGAGCACCAGATCTGCGCTGCTTCCCTCTTTATGCACAGAAGCTACGGTAGCTGAAAAGTCCTCAGTCACTGGCAAACCATTTATCCCCTTCAAATTCTGAGTTTTGGGTGTTTGCACCACTCACCAGCCTCAAATACCTTTCTGACCTGATTTTTTGGGAGAGACTATTAGATTGCCAGTTAGCTCATCTGAACCCTTGAAAGGCAGGGAACAGATAACAGGCCGGTACAGTGAAACCCGCGGGAGAGCCGGCGCTCAGAGGAGAGCACCTGCTCTCCCGACGCGCGATTTAGTATGCAAATGAGGGCCCAGGGTAAAAAGAGACGCTAGGGACACTAGCAGGTCCCTAGGGCCTCTTTTTTTGACAGGAGCGGCGACTGTCAGAGAGTTTGACAGCTGACGCTCAATTTTGCCAGTGTCGGTTCTCAAATCCGCTGAAAGCCACGGGTTTGGAAAAAGGACGCCGGGATAATTGAGCGTCCGGTTTTCAAGCCGTGAGTCGATTTTAATTTTTTTTTTTTAATTTTACATTTTTTTTAAATTTTGGGGCCTCCGACTTAATATCGCTATGATTAAGTCGGAGGGTGCACAGAAAAGCAGTTTTTTCTGCTTTTCTGTGCACTTTCCCGGTGCCGAGAGAAATTAACGCCAGCCTTTGGGGAAGCGTTAATTTTTTTAAGTAATATGTGCGGCTTGGCTGCACATTTTGGTTCTGTATCGCGCGGGAATAACTAATAGGGCCATCAAGATGCATTTGCATGTTGCGGGCGCTATTAGTTTTGGGGGGGGTTGGCCATGGTTTTTGATGTGCTATTACCCCTTACTGTATCGCCGGAGTGCTCTGTACTGTATCTGCCCTTAAATGATTACATCAACTGACTTCCAGCCCATGGGGCTCGATTTATCCCTCAATCAGCAAATAGCTGCAAGTTATCAGATGTCCCAGAATATCTACTGGGGTAATAAGGTGGATTCAGTTTCTCTATGTGCTGGTTTGGAGCACACGAGACCTGCAGGGTGCCTATACTAACGATTTCCAGGTCTACGTCAGTGATAGCCCCGCCACTCAAGCATTAAACACCCACTTGAATACGAGGCTTTTCCTACCCAAGGCCCCAACAAGAAAAGGGTTATTCAGTCACCTGGAAACACGGGTTCCCCACCCAAAGAACCAAATCCGAAGAATTAGTCACCCCACTAGATAAATGGCTTTCATTGACTTTCCGAAAGGATGAATCACCCACCTCCATAAATTGTATTCCCTTTCCGGAGGAGCCACCCCCACCTAGATACAAGGCTCTCACTGACCTCCCCAAGGTCCAGCCCCTAAAGGCAGGGGTGTAAGGTGAATGTGATGATACCATTTGAATAAAAGCAATAACTTTGAGATGCTCCAATAGAATTTTATCTGGCAAATAATATTAAAACAATGGGCACTTCATGAAGCTAACAATTAACGTATTTACATAAGAACATACGAAAGGCCATTTTGGTTCAGAGCAAGGTCCACTGAGTCCAGCATCCTGTCTCTGACAGAGGTCAGTCTTGGCTAAAAGAACCAGGCACAGCCTGAAAAATAGATCTATTTCCAGGAGTAGCAATGGATTTCCTTAGACTACTTGGCTAATAATGAGTTATAGGGATGTGCAGGGGGGAAAGTAATTCCAGTTCACTTATTCGTTTCATAGGTCACAGTCATTCATTTGGTTCATTTCAGATAAATAAAAAACCATTCTGTTTATTTGAGTTACGAGAACCGGCCGCAGAGGCCCGCAGCCAGCTCCCTTCACTCACCAGCGCAAACCCCATCTGACCGGACGTGGATGCCTTGTAGCGGCTGGGAACCGCCACCGGCGCACGCTGCCGCACGATCTCCTCTCCGGCTCACCCACGTTGTCGTCACGACCCGACCAGGCTGCTGCTGGGGCGCCGCGTGCCGACCAGGCCACGCTCAGGCCCCGCACTGGCCTCTCCGCTAACCTCTGGGCTCCCAGGCGTGCACGCGCGCCACGTGATCTCTTTTCAGTGTCACCCACGGGAGGGGCCCTGACTCCTCCTCCTAGGCCTCAGGCTATTTAAGGCAAGGCCTGCTCCTCAGACCTTGCCTTGGCTACTCCTGGCTCCTGTTTGTTCCTGGAAGCTTTGTCGCTTGTTCATGGGTTCCTGTTTGTCTTACGCCACATGCCAAGACCCTTGCCTTCCTTACTACGAGATACTCTGCCTGCCAAGACCCTTGCCTTCCTGACTATGAGATACACCACCTGCCAAGACCCTTGCCTTCCTGACTATGAGATACACCGCCTGCCAAGACCCTTGCCTGCCTGACTACGAGATACGCTGCCTGCCAAGACCCTTGCCTTCCTTACTACGAGATACGCTGCCTGCCAAGAACCTTGCCTTCCTGACTATGAGATACACCACCTGCCAAGACCCTTGCCTGCCTGACTATGAGATACGCTGCCTGCCAAGACCCTTGCCTTCCTTACTACGAGATACGCTGCCTGCCAAGAACCTTGCCTTCCTGACTATGAGATACACCACCTGCCAAGACCCTTGCCTGCCTGACTATGAGATACGCCGCCTGCCAAGACCCTTGCCTGCCTGACTATGAGATACGCTGCCTGCCAAGACCCTTGCCTTCCTGACTATGAGATACACTGCCTGCCAAGACCCTTGCCTTCCTGACTATGAGATACACTGCCTGCCAAGAACCTTGCCTTCCTTACTACGAGATACGCTGCCTGCCAAGAACCTTGCCTTCCTGACTATGAGATACACTGCCTGCCAAGAACCTTGCCTTCCTGACTATGAGATACGCCGCCTGCCAAGACCCTTGCCTGCCTGACTACGAGATACGCTGCCTGCCAAGACCCTTGCCTTCCTGACTATGAGATACACCGCCTGCCAAGACCCTTGCCTTCCTGACTATGAGATACACTGCCTGCCAAGACCCTTGCCTTCCTGACTATGAGATACACTGCCTGCCAAGAACCTTGCCTTCCTGACTATGAGATACACTGCCTGCCAAGAACCTTGCCTTCCTGACTATGAGATACACTGCCTGCCAAGACCCTTGCCTTCCTGACTATGAGATACACTGCCTGCCAAGAACCTTGCCTTCCTTACTACGAGATACGCTGCCTGCCAAGAACCTTGCCTTCCTGACTATGAGATACACTGCCTGCCAAGAACCTTGCCTTCCTGACTATGAGATACACTGCCTGCCAAGACCCTTGCCTTCCTGACTATGAGATACACTGCCTGCCAAGAACCTTGCCTTCCTTACTACGAGATACGCTGCCTCCCAAGACCCTTGCCTTCCTGACTATGAGATACACTGCCTGCCAAGAACCTTGCCTTCCTGACTATGAGATACGCTGCCTGCCAAGAACCTTGCCTTCCTGACTATGAGATACGCTGCCTGCCAAGACCCTTGCCTTCCTGACTATGAGATACACTGCCTGCCAAGAACCTTGCCTTCCTGACTATGAGATACGCTGCCTGCCAAGACCCTTGCCTTCCTTACTACGAGATACGCTGCCTGCCAAGACCCTTGCCTTCCTGACTATGAGATATGCTGCCTGCCAAGACCCTTGTCTTCCTTATTACGAGATACGCTGCCTGCCAAGACCCTTGCCTTCCTGACTATGAGATACGCCACATGCCAAGAACCTTGCCTGCCTGACTATGAGATACGCCACCTGCCAAGACTCTTGCCTGCCTGACTACGAGATACGCCACCTGCCAAGAACCTTGCCTGCCTGACTACGAGATACGCCACCTGCCAAGAACCTTGCCTGCCTGACTACGAGATACACCACCTGCCAAGAACCTTGTCTGCCTGACTATGAGATACGCTGCCTGCCAAGACCCTTGCCTTCCTGACTATGAGATACACTGCCTGCCAAGAACCTTGCCTTCCTAACTATGAGATACGCTGCCTGCCAAGACCCTTGCCTTCCTTACTACGAGATACGCTGCCTGCCAAGACCCTTGCCTTCCTTACTACGAGATACGCTGCCTGCCAAGACCCTTGCCTTCCTGACTATGAGATATGCTGCCTGCCAAGACCCTTGCCTTCCTTACTACGAGATACGCTGCCTGCCAAGACCCTTGCCTTCCTGACTATGAGATACGCCACATGCCAAGAACCTTGCCTGCCTGACTATGAGATACGCCACATGCCAAGAACCTTGCCTTCCTGACTATGAGATACGCCACCTGCCAAGACCCTTGCCTTCCTGACTATGAGATACGCCACCTGCCAAGACTCTTGCCTTCCTGACTATGAGATACGCCACCTGCCAAGACCCTTGCCTTCCTGACTATGAGATACACCACCTGCCAAGACCCTTGCCTTCCTGACTATGAGATACACCACCTGCCAAGACCCTTGCCTTCCTGACTATGAGATACACCACCTGCCAAGAACCTTGCCTTCCTGACTATGAGATACGCCACCTGCCAAGAACCTTGCCTGCCTGACTATGAGATACACCACCTGCCAAGACCCTTGCCTTCCTGACTATGAGATACGCCACCTGCCAAGACCCTTGCCTTCCTGACTATGAGATACGCTGCCTGCCAAGAACCTTGCCTTCCTGACTATGAGATACACCACCTGCCAAGAACCTTGCCTTCCTGACTATGAGATACGCCACCTGCCAAGACCCTAGTCTGCCACACCACAAGTTTCCGCTGCCTTCCTGATCTATTGCCTGTTCACTCATGTTCGCTTTCCACCAAGGCTCTTGCCAGCCTGTCCTCGACCTGCTCCTGAAAGCCCACATAAGTCCAGCCTGCCCCGGTACCCGAAGGCTCAACCTGAGGGGAACGAGGGCTGGTATTGGTGAAGCCCCTGTGGGGTCTCAGGCATCACCGGCCTCGCCTGCCGACGGTGGACACCCATGGGGCTCCCCCCACGGGTAGAACCATCTCCCCATCGGTCTAAGGATCCACGTTGCTAACAATTTGTTCTATTAGGTTTCCATTAAAGTCAAGGGGGAAGCAATGCAGCCTATTTTGAGCTCCAAAATTGGGATTTTCTGATCCTTTAGAACATAAAAGGGCCTTGCATGCCCATTCTGGAGCTTATGCACACCACTTTGCTACTGCTCCTTATTTTTGGAGAGATAGAGAGAGAAAGAGAAAGAAAGAAAGTACACCTCTTTTATATGGCTCATTCTGATACTCTATATAAGGACCATTGTAAAAGGGTACTTTGATTCGGGGTGAGATTTCGGGAGATGGTTTGAGGTTGGGTGGTGTTGTTACAGACACATTCGGAGATATCCATTGAAAAATTGACCTCATTAAAGAATTTTTAACTTTGTACAAATCAACTCCTTTTCATCACTCAGAAGAGTGCATAGCATTCCAATGCACTGTGACTGTCTTAACATGGCACAAACAATGCAAAGCAGTACCAGCAGTGGAGGAGCTTTTCAAAACACCATGAGAGGAGCAAAGCAGCATTAATACTGGCTAGAATGCACCAAGGCTTCAAAGGAGGAGCAAAGGGCACCAGGAACAATGTTATGCACCCCAAAAGGCAGCACAAGAGAGGCAAATTGGCACCAAGAGTGGCATGAACAGTTCAAAGCACCATGAAGAGGGAACAAAGCACCAAAAGTGGCAGGGAAATGTCCAAGTCATTGATAGTGGTACAAAGCAGCAGAAAATGTTGTTTGAAGACCAAAAGCACCATAAGAGACACAAAGCAGCCACTCACAGTAGCAAGAACACGTCAAGACTCCAAATGAGAAGCAAAGGGCACCAACCAAATTGACACAAAGCCCAAGGCAGGGAAATCCCTGAAGGAGGCCTGATATAGTTTCCATATGGCATCCTTGAAGGGCATCAGGATTTGACTTAGCTGCCTCATAACTACGCAATCATGATGCTCCCTGGAGCAATCCACTACCATTTCTAGAGACAAATCATTGTAGGGAGATACCTGAAGTAGCACTACTCTGTGCAGCAAAATATGGATGCTTGATCTGGACCTCAGAAAAGAAATACAGAGATGATGAACTTTGGCCAGAGTAGCAATATAAGAACATAAGAACATGCTATACTGGGTCAGACCAAGGGTCCATCAAGCCCAGCATCCTGTTTCCAACAGAGGCCAATCCAGGCCATAAGAATCTGGCAAGTACCCAAAACTAAGTCTATTCCATGTTACCATTGCTAATGGCAGGGGCTATTCTCTAAGTGAACTTAATTAATAGCAGGTAATGGACTTCTCCTCCAAGAACTTATACAAACCTTTTTAAAACTCAGCTATACTAATTGCACTAACCACATCCCCTGGCAACAAATTCCAGAGTTTAATTGTGTGTTGAGTGAAAAAGAACTTTCTCCGATTAGTTTTAAATGTGCCCCATGCTAACTTCATGGAGTGCCCCCTAGTCTTTCTATTATCCGAAAGAGTAAATAACTGATTCACATCTACCCGTTCTAGACCTCTCATGATTTTAAACATCTCTATCATATCCCCCTTCAGCCATCTCTTCTCCAAGCTGAAAAGTCCTAACCTCTTTAGTCTTTCCTCATAGGGGAGCTGTTCCACTCCCCTTATCATTTTGGTAGCCCTTCTCTGTACCTTCTCCATCATAACTATATCTTTTTTGAGATGCAGCAACCAGAATTGTACTCAGTATTCAAGGTGCGGTCTCACCATGGAGCGATACAGAAGCATTATGACATTTTCCGTTTTATTCACCACTCCCTTCCTAATAATTCCCGACATTGTGTTTGCTTTTTTGACTGCTGCAGCACACTGAGCTGACGATTTCAATGTGTTATCCACTATGACGCCTAGATCTCTTTCTTGGGTGGTAGCTCCTAATATGGAACCCAACATTGTGTAATTATAGCATGGGTTATTTTTCCCTATATGCATCACCTTGCACTTGTCCATGTTAAATTTCATCTGCCATTTGGATGCCCAATTTTCCAGTCTCACAAGGTCTTCCTGCAATTTATCACAATCCACTTGTGATTTAACTACTCTGAACAATTTTGTGTCATCTGCAAATTTGATTATCTCACTCGTCGTATTTCTTTCCAGATCATTTATAAATATATTGAAAAGTAAGGGTCCCAATACAGATCCCTGAGGCACTCCACTGTCCACTCCCTTCCACTGAGAAAATTGTCCATTTAATCCTACTCTCTGTTTCCTGTCTTTTAGCCAGTTTGTAGTTATCTAGTCTGCCAGCAGACACTGTTTAACAAGGCCCCACTGAAAGAATAAAAGCTTCTCTCTGCATACAAGACTGACCTAAGACAATAGGGGCCAGGTATTTGTGTTTGTATGAACAGACCTGGACCTGCAGCAGAGCTCAGCTCCTCCTGGAGATGAGACCCTCCAATCTTGATAGATGGTCTTATCAGACAGGTCAGCTCTTTCATGCAGCCTGGTCATCAGCCTGATCACATGCCAGACAGATACCCCCCCCCCCCCCCCCCAGAGGGAGTCTCAGCTGGTAGGGAGTCCAGCAGTTCAAAGTGATGAATAGACCCCATTTTGTGCTCCTGTTTTACTATGCATGAGCTCCTGAAAATGCATATCTTGGCTTTTAAAAACAGAATGAGAGAGAGAGAGACTCAGGAGCGGTGATAAAGAAAATCAATTAACATTTTTAGAAGACAAAGTCAGAACCATCACTCCCTGCCTCTCCCTGCAACCAAGTGGAATAATCCTAGAAGGTGTTGCATGTAAGAGTCTCCTGCATGCTACCTAACAGCTCGAGTCAAACTTATCTTTTTCCTCTCCCGCAAAGAGGCAAGTCCTCCCAAAAGCCAGCTGGCAAATGAAATACCAATGTGGGATTCCTGTATTAGAGACTGCCTTCAGGAGCCCCCGTTTCTCTCAGACCTCCATGACAGAGACAAGCATCACTGGTGAGACTAAGGATAATCTCCTAAGTATTACAGGCATTTAGCTAATCTTCTTATTAATATTTTTAGCAAGTCCTTGCTATCCTGATGTGTACTGCTCTGAGTTCACCTATAACATGATAAGCTTTAATCATGATAAGTATATGCGGTGTTAGTTTTATAATATGTTTCTTAGCTAAAAGGCATACGTTGCTTGTATCATTCTAAGCAGTAAATCTGAAATGCCTAAAATAAAAAGGTCTTGCTCTGCGATAAACAGTTTTCCTTTCCTGGGCTTCTTGGACTGTGTTTAAAGATAATTAAGTGGTAATTTTCAGTAGCACTGTCACTCTCCACAGAGAGAAGGGGGAGGAAGCAGACAGTGACCCAAAGGCTCCAGTATAATCTTATAATTCCTTACATCAAGGAGTGTCTACTGCTCCACTAACCTCTGCAGCATTGAACAGGTGGAATCAGCCACCTGCGGTGTCTTTCTGCTACTGACACATGGCTGGGGGCTTCTGGTATGCCAACTGACTGGTGGAATGGGCTGTGGGGTCAGATAGGGAAAAGGTCTTCTGCTTCTCAACCCTTTGCTATTGTTTCTGTTCTGGCTCAGTTAAAACATCCGTGCTTTAACATCCAGGCAGCTAAACTTTCCCTCCAATCAGTCCTCAAGACAAAGATTCTGTAAGTCTGAAATTATTTATTGTACAGGTAAATTCTACTTACAATTGTTGCATTTCAAATGCAAGCCCCAGACAAGAATCTTTGGTAACTGGAGACAGGGTAGCAGGAGGGAGAAGGGAGTCTCTTGTGTTGCAGGAGTTGGTTTATGGTAGAGGTAAGAAGGATGAAGAATATGAGGCTGATTTAGTCCTTAGAAGGTGATAAAGGGAAGGTGAAACCCGATCCGTTTCAGGGGGTGTCACAGAGCGCTGCTACTCTGAGGCAAGCATAGAGCAAACTGAACTCTCGCCGAAAGCTGCTAAGGAAATGCCTCCACAAGCTAGAGGCAGGGGGCAGGGTCCAATGGCAGCGAGCCTAAGAACCATGTAACACAGGGGGAGTATGAAGGGCAGTCACTTGAGCCTATAAGGCACCTTGGAAAACTTAAGTTAGATTGAGTGGGATTCAATCTCTCCCGATGTTGAGAGAAAGTGGAGGGGGGAGGGAGCTTCTCTTAAAGGCAAAGGCTCACAGATTTTTATCATAGTTACAAAAAGTGTTTCAGTATTAAGAACCCTCAGAAGGGAGGACTGCACTAAACACAGTTAAACTACAATATATACAGATACAAACATGTACCCACTGCTGGGGACAGAACAGTTTCTGTTATGAGTGGCATAGGGAATCCTCAGGGTAGTACTAATACCCTTCCTTGATGCCAGTGCTAGTGGGTGGTGTTCCTGTAGGTGATACTACATACCAGCATTTGTAAGATGCCCCAGTACCTTCCCTCAAGTGATGGCTGTTACGACTGTCGCTGCCCGACATCTCAACTCCGCCCTCTTTACCTCTCTGGCGACTCCCTCCGCGGTCGATGGACGTTTGGCTGCCGCGGTGTCTGCCGCCGTCCTCTCCGGTGTCCCCGGTCCGGCTTGGGCGCTGCCTCCCGCCATGCTGTCCAGCTGCCTTAGGGCGCGCACGCCGCGCAGCCCTGCTTCAAATACTTTCTTTGGTGTGAACATCAGGGGCGTCCCCCTGTAATGATGTCACGCATCCCGGATACAAAAAGCCTACACTACTGCTAGCTAATCGAGTTAGCAAAGGTATTCATACTGGTGAACTCTTTACGGATGGGATTCGCTCTCCGTACCTAGCTACTCTGCCTCTCCGTTATTGGACTTACTCTATTTGAGGTACCCGCTCCTCCGGGGCCTCTCTCTTCTCTTTCAGGTCGCTGTCTGGAACCGGTACTCGCTCCTCGAGGGCCCATGTTCCCGGACTCGCTACCTGAACTCCACTTCTGCCTGGAAGACACCGCTGCCTACACATTCAGTGAGTTACCATCTACTTCTCTCAGAGCTGTTCCCTGGAACCAGGTACTTGCTCCTCGAGGGCCTGCCTCTATTCCAGCTTCTGTGTCACCTTCCGAGAGAAACCGCTGTGAGAGTACTCCACCAACGAGGCTCTATTCCAGAACCCTGCATATACTTCATTGTACTCACTATCTCAGTTTCTTTTCACTACAGCACAGCCATTGTGGGATCGCAGTTCCAGTGTCCTGAGGGACTACAAGCCCAGCCGGGCTTCATCTCTGCTCACTACTGCCACCTTTGGTGGCTCCTCAATACTGTTAATAAAAGATCTATCTGTGTTGTGTGTCCTAAGCTGAGCCTGACCTGTGGCCCCTCACGGGACTTCCCCCCATGGGCATGGTCAGCAGCCACAGTGTCCAAGGGTCCACCCAAAACCTTACAAACAATAACAATGGCATCACTGCAGTGAATACATTGAGCAAAACATGGGTCCTCCCTCATTTTAAAGTGCCTCCAAACAAGGGATGTGTCTTTCACAATTTCTTCTCTGGATCCTTGAGGGATGTTACTGCTGCTACTGGATTTGAGGTTGAGGGTGAGCCATGAAGTAAAAGGCCAAAGGCATAGCTCGTACTTTCTAACTATACTGCCTGCTCTTCCTGAGAGTTGCTCTCAACCCTTTAGTATTATCAGCCAGAAGTCGCTAATTCATTTCAACTACTAGCTCATTTTTATCTTCTGATTCATGAATCTGAGATATGATTCTTCCTCAGAATCAATTTCTGAAAATACTGCCTCTATAAAATTATATGAGGTGATTTTCATTTACAGTTTATTACTTTTTCTAGATCTCCATTGATCATCACAGTGGGAATGCTTAAAATGTTGAATAAAGAGATTTTGCAAGTGCCAGTTTCCTCCTGTATTCAAGATTTATTATCTTCCTATTCAGAGGCAAGAAATGTCTGAAGGTAATATGAATGAGAAAGGCACTCGGTCAGCCAATGTAAGTTATTTTGCTTTCTTCAGGATTCTAGTATAGAGTTGGGAGCTATTTCACTATTCGTTTTACCACTGGAATCAGACAAGAAGTGATGAATAACTATACTGATACCTTGTGCTTCCAGCGTTGCTGCTATGAGCTATGCTAGAAGTGCCCAAGATCTCCACAGACTACAATCACCTAGCAATGCTACAAATAGACTACTCACCTCTAATCGACATATGCACTGTGAGGATTATGCAGCAGGAACAGAAAAGGACAGTGGGAGGGACACTTTCAGAGGTCTGGGGCAGTAACAGAAAATTTTGACACTCTTAGAACAGGCCGGTGCATAAATCCAGGCATTCCAACAAGGGCTGTAAATGCTTAATATAGCTGCAGAGTTATAATGGGAGGTGTAACAAAAGTAGCTCATAACAACTCCACTACAACCATGGAAATTACTAAACAGAATCCACATCCTACCAACCTACTGTCCCCATCTTCAGTGGAGATGTATAGCAACTAGGGGTGTGCATTCGGATTGACCGCATTAGTAAAACGCAACTCATATTTTTTTTTTACTTAAAAAATTGATTCGACATAAACGATCAGATTTCCCACATATCGAACATAGATATGTTCGATATGTGGGAAATCGCGATTGTTGAGCCAAAATAAAAATATAAACCCCCTCACCCTCCTTAATCCCCCCCCCCGACTTACCACAACTCCCTGGTGATGGAGCGAGGAGTGAGGACGCCATTTCTGCAATCCTTGGCGAGAAGCATGTGACGTCTGCGGCACGTCGAGTGACGCTGGCGTCACGTGATTCCCGGCTCGAACGAGAACTTTTGGCCAGCTTGGGGGGGTCAGGAGGCCCCCCCAAGCTGGCCAAAAGTTCTTTTTGGGCCGAACGAGCCGTCCGGCGCGAACGAGCCGGGAATCACATGACGCCGCGTCACTCGACGTGCCACCGACGTCACATGCTTCTCGCCAAGGATTGCAGAAATGACATCCTCACTCCTCGCTCGATCACCAGGGAGTTGTGGTAAGTCTGGGGGGGGGATTAAGGAGGGTGAGGGGGTTTAAATTTTTTTTTTGCACATATGTACATATACCCAACTCATTGGATTTTTTTTATGTCCATATTGGCCGCAAGTGGGACCCCCTTTCGGACATAAAAAATATGAACATAAAATTTTGCTCTGCACATCCCTAATAGCAACATCATCCTAGATTCATATTACCAACTTGAGTTCTTCCAATGTATATGTAATATCTCTTACATTTTGGTATTACATATACTTTGGTATAAGAACATAAGAACATAAGAAATTGCCATGCTGGGTCAGACCAAGGGTCCATCAAGCCCAGCATCCTGTTTCCAACAGAGGCCAAACCAGGACACAAGAACCTGGCAATTACCCAAACACCAAGAGGATCCCATGCTACTGATGCAATTAATAGCAGTGGCTATTCCCTAAGTCAACTTGATTAATAGCCATTAATGGACTTCTCCTCCAAGAACTTATCCAAACATTTTTTAAACCCAGCTACACTAACTGCACTAACCACATCCTCTAGCAACAAATTAGAAAAGTTTAATTGTGAGTTGAGTGAAAAAGAATTTTCTCCGATTAGTCTTAAATGTGCTACTTGCTAACTTCATGGAGTGCCCCCTAGTCCTTCTATTATCTGAAAGAATTAATAACCAATTCACATCTACTCGTTCAAGACCTTTCATGATTTTAAAACCTCTAAAATATCCCCCCTCAGCCGTCTCTTCTCCAAGCTGAACAGCCCTAACCTCTTCAGCCTTTCCTCATAGGGGAGCTGTTCCATCCCCTTTATCATTTTGGTTGCCCTTCTCTGTACCTTCTCCATCGCAACTATCTTTTTTGAGATGCAGCGACCAGAATTGTACACAATATTCAAGGTGAGGTCTCACCATGGAGCGATATAGAGGCATTATGACATTTTCCGTTTTATTAACCATTCCCTTCCTAATAATTCCCAACATTCTGTTTGCTTTTTTGACTGCTGCAGCACACCTGAACCGACAATTTCAATGTGTTATCCACTATGATGCCTAAATCTTTTTCCTGGGTGGTAGTTCCTAATATGGAACCTAACCGTGTAACTATAGTAAGGGTTGTTTTTCCCTATAATGCAGCACTTTGCACTTGTCCACATTAAATTTCATCTGCCATTTGGATGCCCAATATTCCAGTCTCGCAAGGTCCTCCTGTAATGTATCACAATCCGCTTGTGATTTAACGACTCTGAATAATTGTGTATCATCCGCAAATGTGATAACCTCACTCGTCGTATTCCCTTGGGTAAATCCATGTTGATTGTGTTCCATTAAACAATGTCTTTCTATATGTTCTATGATTTTGATCTTTAGAATAGTTTCCACTATTTTTCCTGGCACTGACGTCAGGCTCACTGGTCTATAGTTTCCCGGATCGCCCCTGGAGCCCTTTTTTAAATATCGGGTTACACTGGCCACCCTCCCGTCTTCAGGTACGATGGATGATTTTAATGATATTACAAATTTTAACTAAAAGATCAGAAATTTCATTTTTTAATTCCTTCAGTACCCTAGGATGCATACCATCTGGTCCAGTTGATTTGCTACTCTAGTTTGTCAATCTAGGCTACTACATCTTCCAGGTTCACAGTGATTTGGTTCAGTTCATCCGACTCATCACCCTTGAAAACCATCTCCAGAACTGATATATCCCCAACATCCTCATTAGTAAACACGGAAGCAAAGAATTAATTTAGTCGTTCTGCAATAGCCTTATCTTCCTTAAGATCCCCTTTAACCCCTCGGTGATCTAATGGTCCAAACAATTCCTTCACAGGTTTCTTGCTTCGGATATATTTTTTAAAGTTTCTATTATGAGTTTTTGCCTCTACGGCCAACTTAATTTCAAATTCTCTCTTATCAATGTTTTATACTTAACTTGACAATGCTTATCCTTTTTCGTATATTATAAAAGTATGTGTTATACCAATTTGTGTTACACCATAATATGTAATGACCTAAAGGGATAATGTTACTTTTGTAAACCGTTGTGATCTTCACTTGGAATGATGGTATATATAATAACTAACTAACTAAATAAATAAAACAAGTCTAGAGTTATCTGGCTAACTGAGCAGGTCTTAATAAAAAATCAGTTACATTAGCAGGAAAGGTAAGTTACTGCCCCAGAATGACTCTTTTTTTTTATCCAGCTAAATTATAGCCGGATAACATATTATCCAACTATAATTTAACCAGATAAGTGTCAAACTATTTAAAAAGATGCAATAGCACTTAGTTCTCTGCCGAGCCATTTCCTGCCTTTCCCTTTTCCTTGCAGTAGCAAGATTGAATTGGAAGGGGTTAGTGGGGTTTCTGATATTACAATACACGGGCCAATACAGTAAAAGTCGCGGGAGAGCCCGCTCTCTTGTGTGCACAATTCACTAAATTAATTTATTTAAATTAGGACCCGTGGAAAAAAGAGGCGCTAGGGACACTAGCGCATCCCTAGCGCCTCTTTTTGGACAGGAACGGCGGCTGTCAGCGGGTTTGACAGTCGACGCTCAATTTTGCCGGCATCTGTTCTCAAACCCGCTGACAGCCACGGGCCAATTTCAAATGTTTTGTTTTGTTTTTTTTACTTTTTTTAACTTTCGGGACCTCCGACTTAATATCGCCATGATATTAAGTCGGAGGGTGCACAGAAAAGCAGTTTCTACTGCTTTTCTGTGCACTTTCCCGGTGCCCGGAGAAATTAATGCCTACCTTTGGGTAGGCGCTAATTTCTGAAAGTAAAATGTGCGGCCTGGCTGCACATTTTGCTTTCTGAATCACACGGGAATAACTAATAGGGCCATCAACATGCATTTGCATGTTGCGGGCGCTATTAGGTTCGGGTGGGTTGGACGCGCATTTTCGATGTGATATTACCCCTTACTGAATAAGGGGTAAAGCTAGCGCGTCGAAAACGCACGTCCAATCGCAGGTTAACAGTGCGCTCCGGAGCGCACTGTACTCTATCGGCCTGACTGTTAATGTACTGCACCACTCACCAGTACAACTCTAATATTCACTGCATATCACACGTACAATCAAGTTGACAGACTGAGTGAACTTCAATACTTAGCAAGCATTGTTAAGCAGAGTTGCCAACTTGCCAGTGACACAAAGTCTACCAGCCAACTATCCCTAACAGTCTGTGCAAAAATGCCTCTCTCACACATAAACACAGTATTTGTGTGGTCACACACTCACACACACACACAAGAAGAAAGACAAATCTCAAGGCTCTTGGATTTGGCTGCTTTTAAGACTAGACTGTATTGCACTACAGTGAGAAGAGACACTTAACAACACCCCATTCACTGCTTGTTAGTGATCAGGTTCCCCCAAGGGGAGGAGCTGGCTATATGTCAGAGATTGTTCCTCTAGAGGGGAGGAGTTAGCAATCTGATATACTCCATAGATGGAGTTAGCAATCTGTTGGTGCCCACTCCGAGAGAGAGGAGGAGTTTGTACTCTGATATGGATCTTGCTAAGAAGGTAGCAATCTGTTAAGGCTTTGCTCCCCCAGAGGGGAGGAGCTAGCAATCTGTTAGAGGTCAGCTCTTGAGGTGTGAGGGATGAGCACTCTAATGTGAATTGGTGAATCCTTGGGCCGATGG